>NC_016090.4:19777369-19902369 GCF_000004515.6 Glycine max | reverse complement strand
TGTGACTGCCTTTTACACGGATATTGAAACAAATCATCGGTCACGTTTTATCTTGCACCAATAGCAGTAACAAGTCACACAAGAGCAAAATAGCAAGCATTAAATTAGCTTATGATCAATTTGTTTTTTTTATATAGAGAAGAATAATAATCAATTATCATTGAATTAGCTAGCTCCAAATTCTATTACCAGATATTTGTTAGAGGCATATAGTATAGTAAAACAAAATAGCTGAATTTTTCTTGTGTTGATGCAATTAAATATCCCAATACTTCAAATTTCCTACCCAAATACAGCCGAAGGGTTATTAATTGGGAGAGAAATAGAAGAACTTTAGCTATCAAAAAGAAAAAAAAAGGATTCTTTTTTGAGAGTCGTTCATCCTTAGCATACAACTATGTAAATCTTTCAGCTCCCCAGCAGAAAGCACTCACCAATCACTAGCACGTCCTTATGCATTCTACCAAAGGTGCATATAAGATTCATTTGAACTAGAAGCAGAGGAATGTCACATTTGCCATAGATTCCTTAAGCTTCCAGCTATGGGGCAACTGAAACTGAGTCTGGCTCTTTGTCATGGAGTTTCACCCCAAGAATGTACTTGACCGCCATTTAGATCTGATAGAGCATTCCTATCCCATCTAGATCCAAAATGACTTGCCAGAAATGAAGGCTGAACTGCAAAGGTGCTCAAATTTCTGTTGTGGAAGTTTGACATCTGTTTCTCACTAAACTTGGCAAAACTCTTCAGTGATCAAACCACCCCCTCCACTCAGATCTTCAGCATCAAAAACTTTATGAATTGGTGATTCCCTTTCTTCCAGTTCATCCTAGTTTTTAAAACTAGTGACAAGACGTGAGAAAACAGAGCAACATAATGGAATTCACTCCCTATACACATTAGGGGCTTCCAAAGGCAGTAACTTTATAGTTTCCTGGAGCACAATATTCAGCAAAGAGGTAAAACTTTGAATCTGTAGTAGTAGAGAATTTATAACAAGCAGTAGTTGAAGGCAATGTACCATTTTCAATTATGTGTCAGCATACCTGGGTGGCATGTCTGATAGGAGATGTAACCAGAGGTAGGCTGGAATCATCCCTGTCAATTTTAACAAAGCCCTGGCGAAAGAAAAAATTGCAAGCATTGACATGAGCTACTTGTTAAAATATGAAAACAACCAAAGCAAATTCAGTAATCCACAGTTTTTTTTTACTTCCAATTAATGACAGTCAATTGGTTGTATTCCCCACGTAAGGATTATAGGAAATGACACCCAAATTTTTCTTAAAGGCAAAGAAATAGAACACAAAAGTTGGTTAAAAGCATAAATAAAGACTTGAAGCTTATGCTCCATTGCTAAACAAAGCTTTAAACAAACAGAGCCATACGCAAATTTTAGAAGAATTTAGGATATGGATATTCTAATGCAGGATAAGAATGCATACAACTGATAGGATATGTGCATATTGACCAACTCCCTTTCAAATTAACAAAACACAAAACTCTGAGAATAATCTAACGCAAAATATAAACAACAATGAGTAAGAACAAAGCCAATTGCCCAAATTAAGCAAAAGGAGGTTGGCATAACATTATAGATCATGTAGATCCTGTTTTTTTCTTGCCAGATTGTCCTCTGATTTGGTTAGAAGAGAATCTGAAGAAGAGTCAACATGAGGATGTGGATAGTTGGTCAAGACATTTTACGGTTATGCTTGATAAGTTAGGGGTGCAATGTAACAATTTTGTTTTTAATAAAAATTGGTTAGCAGCCAATGGTGTAGTATAGCAGGTTCATTTCTTAATGAATAGTTTGGATAGAGCGATGGAGCCTTGATGGTTATTCTTCGTCTCATGGAAGAGATCACGTCTTATCCAAATGGAATTAGGTGGAGTCCGCCTCCTGAAGGTTTGTTTAAGTTGAACTATGATGGGGCTGTGAATTGCAACTCCTTAAAGGTTAGTGCTGGGGGAGTGGTTCGTGATTCCCATGGAAACTTTGTGATTGGTTTTACTACTACTCCGGATTCGTGCACAATCAATATCGCAGAACTTTGGGCCTCCACAGATTAAGAGTGGCCCATCAGCATGGATTTCGTAGTATTGAGGTGGAGTCTGATTCTAATGTGGCAGTGCAGCTTATTCTGAATTGTTGTCCTAGCTCTCATCCTTGCCATGCACTGGTTTCAGAAATTAAGAAATTCTTATCCCCCTCTCCTCTTATCTGAAGCATTCTGCTATCTTCATACTTTCCTTCACTTCCTCCTCCTTTTTCCCTGGAAGATCAGCATTACACACATAAACACGTGAGCTTTTGGTGTTTTGCCTAACAGTTTTGTGTAACTATGCATCTAACGTTTTAACTTTGCTTCAAAGCTCATGTTACAAAGCATCTCAAGCATGTGATTGAAATGTTGTGGACTACATTTTGGTGATGCAAGTAATGTAAAGAGAAGATTTTGACAATAAATTATGTGATCAAGGCATAATGTGCAAAGATGTCTTGGTTTATACTGCAGCAGTTCGATTTGTGTTCAACTATGAAAAGAGTGTTAAAGAATGATTTTCTTAATGTATTTCTCAATTGAAGCAGAATGGACATATATACGAGATTCAGTCTCCATACTGCAAATACAAACAATATGTAGAAAATTTTATAAATGTTTTAAGAATAAGTGGTAGACTATGGATATTTGTCAAGTACTCAAGTCATAAATTAGAACATTGCTTAATACTTATTATTTTGCCACCATAAATTTGTAGAAGGTTGGAACGTCTAGCTGGTTAGAACATTAATTGTGGCATGCTCTGATTAAAATAAGTGGTAATATTTGAACTTAAACAGCATGCATGTTACCCGACCCTACAATCTATTCTTGAGTGGACAATCATGAATTATGATTTTCAATAGAGTGGAACCCACTATGATTCATATTGGGTCTCTAATATGAATCATAGCAAACCTTTCAATTATCCAAATGCCACATCAACCATGTCCACAAGTACCAAATTTCCAGTTTCCATCGTTTCAAATTTGGTAATCTTGTGCATTACAGTATAGTTTCCATCTGGTTCACAAGAACTTAATTAGTCAACATCACTCAGCAATTACAACGAGGCATTTATCCAGCAAGACCAAGATACAATCACCAAAAGACAATGCAATTTGTCTACCTAAACAGTAAGTCAGTAACTTACCAAATGTCTTGCAGCATGACGATAATAGTCTCCCTTGCAACGACAGTTATGCCGAATTGCCAATCATCAATCACAAGACACTCAGATCCGAGTTCCATTCTCTTTGGTTCACTGACTTCAGCCTAACCAAAGGTCTCCCCAATAAATACCACATGTTCAATCTTCCCCTCAGAAACCACCACACAATCAAGGCACAAACTGTGCCAATCTGATCGTCAACTTAACCTTCCTCGCCTCATTTGCATACCCAATACTCCGGAGACCAACAATAACCGCCCGCTGAGTGGCCCTCAACACTTGATACCCACACTTCAAACATGAAACCAAAACCTTGGATGCGCAAAGGAACCGCCTCGCCCTACAAAGGTTGTGCACCACTATAGTATAAGTAAAAGAATCCTTCACCTCCATCACCTCAAACAATCTCAAAGCATGATCAATATGCCCGGCCTTCCCCAAACCATCGAGAAAACAATTAAACGCAACCAAATTGGATCCAAAACCCAACGAATTCATATAATTCAAATGCCTCTGAGCCCCATCAAAATTACCAGCCTTACACAATCCATCAACAATAATAGTATGTGTATACTGATCACACTCCAAGCCTTCCCCCTCAATCTCATCCAACAACCTCAAAGCATCATCAAGCCTCCCCTGCCTGCAATAAAGATTAATCAAAGTATTATACGACACAAGATCCGGCCTCACGCCGGAACTCACCATCATCTCAACAATCTCCTCGGCCTCCTGCATCCGGCCAGTCTTGATCATCGCCGCGATCACCGTGCAATACGCGAATCCGTCGAAAGTAAACCCCAAACTTCTCATCTCCGACAAAATCTCCAACCCTTCCTCGAATAACCGGCACCGGAAACAGCACGTCATGACGGTGGTATAAGTAACCGCGTTGGGCTCGTTGCCGGTCTCTCCGAACTCCTTCAGCACTCTCCTCGCGTCCTTCAGCCTCCTCGCCTTGCAGAGCCCGTTAATAAGCGCGTTGTACGTCAAAACCTGCGGCACGAAACCATGCCTCTGCAAATTCCTGAACAAGCTCAAAGCATTCCCTACGTAACCGTTCTTGCACAAGCCATTAATCATAATGTTGTATGTAGCGGGGTGGACCTCGTCGCGAAGCACGATTTCTTTAAAAACGCGATTCGCCTCGTCGGGCTTTCCCAATTGGAATAAACAGTTCATTAGAATGTTGTGGCTCCATGCGTCGGGGTTGATGCCTCGTTTGAGCATTTCGTCGAACAGGTCGAGGGACTTCGAGAACAGAGACTTTCTCACAGCGCCGGAGATTAGGGTATTGAATGAAACAACGTCAGGGGGAATGCCGGCGTCGTGCATTCGCGCGAGAACGGAGTAAGCGACATCAAGGGTGGCGAAACGACAGTACGCATCGATTAGGGTGTTGTAGGTGACCACGTCGGGGAGCACGCCGAGTCGTATGCCGTCGACGATTGCCGTTTCGGCATTGGGGATTTGCTTCGCTTTGCAGAGAGAGGAGACGGTTATGTTGAGGAGCTTGGTGGAGAGGCTTGACTTGAGTGGGGCCCAAAACGGCATCGTTTTGGAGTCTCCCCAGAGTGAGAGTGTTGCTTAGTAGTTATAAGCTTGAATTGGGTTAACATGTAAAAAGTCATTTTTTATAAGCTTTTGAACACAGACGTCGAAGACGTAAATAATTGTTGGGTGATATTGTTCGACAATGGCCGCGAATCAACATTCTGTATGGTTTTAGTCGCGGCTGGATGCGAATAAAAAGGAAGACGATAAAAGGTTTCGAGCTATGCTGACAAATGAACCCATCACATTTACAAATCCGCCGCCTGGGGCTTAAATTAGGGCGCCATGAGTTCCACACTCCACAGCACAGGTTTGTTTAAATTATATGTTCTTTCTATATACTAAAATTAAGGAATATGATTAACTAAATTTTGATTGAATGTATCTTCAAAAATATTTAGTATATTGAAATTTATTATGATTTACTTTTCTATAATTAATAATTATTTTTCGATACCATAATGTTATAAGATAAAAATTTGATGAGCTTGTGGAAAGGAAGAAAGAAAAAAGCAGTTCAGCAATGGGGCTTGGAGTGATTGGACTTGAAGGAGTACGGGAGCCCTAAGCCTAAGCCCAAAGTGCACAATGCAAGGAGTGAGTTTTGGTTACCGTGCATGCGAGTAGGAAGACAAGTACGATATCGATTCCGTTTCTCAAAGGAGTGAGTTTTGGACACTAAATACATTTTGGGTTTATTTTCAAAGCTTAGAGACATAGCACGTGATTTGAGTTCTTCAACTTTGCCTAATTTCTATCACTAGTGAGTGCCCACCTAGTGCTATGCTTAAAAAGAAGAGAACTTGCAATTGAACATCTTCAAATTTCATGGCCACAAAATTACGCAAATGACGTGACTTGAGACTACCTGGTGTTTTGATTTCTAACTCTCAGTCGGCGTAGCAAGCATAATTTTTTTAAGTCGTTCAAGTAGTCGGACGGGTTAGGGTTTCAATGAAAATAATTTTTAAGCCTAGACCTGCCCATACAAACCTGTCTTTACTTGATTGAATTCGATAACCCGCCTGAACCCACCCAACAACTCTTTTTCTTTCAGTTTTAACGGGTGGGGTTCGGTTATTGGCTTGTTGCTCACCATGATACTATTGTGTACAAAGTCTTTAAATCTAAATATTTTTCCATCAAGAAAGTTTTTGAAAGCTCAATTTGGGCATAATCAAAGCTTTATTTGGCGTGGTATCCACACTGCACGGGTTGTGGTAAGTCAAGGTATGCATTGAAGAATTGGTAATGGAAATTCTATAAATGTTTGGAACCAACCATGGTTAAATGTGAATTGCAACTCATTCATCACATCACCTCTCATCTCAGGTTTTGAAAATCTCTTAGTTTATCATCTCATTGATCATGTTTCTGGAAATTGGAAGAAGGAGATGCTTGATGTGTTTTTCAATGCTGAAAATGCTCTCAAAATTCAACATATTCCTCTTTTAAATGCGCAGGATGATGAAAAATTAATTTGGAAGCTTTGCCCAAATGGCCTTTAAAATGTGAGAAATGCCTATCACAAAATAATGGACTCAATTAAGGACATTGATCACCTCAAAGTAGTTGAAAATTAGATGTCTGTTTGGAAGACAAGCGCACCACCAAAAATCAAGCATTTTGTTTGGAGACTTCTTTGTGGTTGCCTCCCAACAAGAGATAGATTATCCAAAAAAGGTATCACTTGCCCCACTCATTGTGCTTTTTGTTCTTGCCATCTAGAAAACGAATGACACCTCTTTTTGGTTGTCTCAAAGCCAAGCATATATGGCAAGCCTCGGGTTTGTGGTCTCTCATTGAAAAGAAGGTAGATGAAGCTAAAGGCTTTCACGAGTTGATATTTGGGTTGTTGGATCAACTACATGCAATAAATCAAAATTCTCAACCATCCTTTGGTCTATTTGGAAGCAAAGGAATGACAGGATTTGGAACAACACTGAACCCTTTCCTTCTCTTGATGTTTCTCTAGCGTATCAGCACTTCTCAAAATGGTCCAATGCAATTCCACTGTAAATGTTTATCAACATCTTCCTGCTCTTCTCTCGACCAACCAACAACATATTTGGACACCTCCTCCCACAGGTTTTGGGAAATGTAACCTAGACGCAAAAATTTTCAACAACTCACTCCCTTTTGGGATTGATATTTGTATTCGAGGTGAGCATGGTCATTTCATCCAAGTGAAGATGTCCTCTTTCAATGGCATTCCAACTCTGGCTCAGGCAGAAGCGTGGGCTCTTTACCATGCTCTTCAATGGACTTCACATCTAGGCTACCAAAATGTGATTTTGAAAGCGACTGGAAGACAATTGTTGACAATCTTGCTTCTCCTTCTAATCTGATCTCCAAGTTATTTTAGCAAAATGTAGACATGTTTTGTTGAGTTTCTCAAACTCTAGGGTGAGTTTTGTAAGATGTCAAGCCAATTATGTTGCTTATTCTCTTGCAAGAGGAGCAAAATTTAATGCTTGCAATCATGTTTTCCATCATATTTCCTCTTGTATTCGATCTTTGATTTGGAATGAAATTCCCCTAAAAAAATATACAAGCTTATAACTATATATATTGTGTTAGTTTGTTTAAACTTATTTTTTAAAATTAATGCTTATTTAAAAAAAAATAAGCAGCTTTCTGTTATTTTAGTGCGTGTTATCTAAACGATTTCAGCTTAAAAACATATTTTTTGTTTTTTTAAGAAGCAAATTTAAAAGAGATTATAGGAGAGAGAGAGAGCTAAGCTTTCAAAGCTAGAATAACTATGCTACAATATTTATTATATTGTCTATATTGATTAACTTGAGCTATGGAAGCTAGAATGACTATGCTACAAGTATTTTATTAAATTAAAACATGTGATAAGCTATTAATTAACATAAGATTTAAATATGTTTTTGATTCATCAAATTTGGTTCATTTTTGTTTTAGGTCTCCAAAATTTAAATTTATGAGTTAATTAAGTTTTTAGTCCTTAACATTTTCAGATTTTTCTATTAAAAAACATTTCCAAATTTCAATCTTTCAAAAAATGTGTAATATTATGTAGTATATAACTATAAGTACTACAGAATATTTCAATCTTTTTGTAAGATTTTTACTCTCGTTTCCGTTATTTATAAGCTACTGGCTCTTATCTATAAGTCGAAAATTATCTATAAAGGCTATAACACCTCTTACAAACAAAGACCCACAACTCCACTGCTCTTCTATAAATACCAAGTTCCATCGAACCCTCACCACATCCCACACACACCAGCACACAAGCAAACACACATGTGCATACGCTCTTATATTTTCTCTCTCTTATTCTCCTAACTCATATACTTACTTGAGCATCAGAGTCCTTTGTTTTGCAGGTCTCCCCCCCCCCCCCCCTCTTGTCCTCTTAACAAAGGTCATTCTCAAAATCGATGTGTGAAGTCCGGGAGCTCACTTTAACCACGTTCACCCTGACGTGTGTCAACTCCGAATTGTGGCAAGTACACACATCCTCTTCTACAACTTACATTTAAATTAGTCTTGTTTGTTCTTGGTTGTCCTTTTAATTTAATTTCTATTAGCGAACTGATCTGCACTCTTGATCTTTTGGTCTTATTTGTTAATAAATTTGATCTTGTACAAGATCGACACACTGGACGAACGATTGGAGCAAGACATGAGTCTGGAGGATTATATCAACTCACGCCTCCAGTTGCTTGTGTCTCATTGATATCTCTAGCTCTCACACATCAACACCTTGGGCACCTCGAGTCTGGAGAAATTGCATCTATTAGTTCCCAGTCTTTCTAATATTAAGTCCTTTCGGTGCGAGTCATGTCAGCTAGGTAAACATACTCATACCAGTTGCAATCCTCGTGTCCATAAGTGTGGTGTGTCACCTTTTGCCTTAGTTCACAATGATATTTAGGGTCTTAGTAGAATCTGTTTCACATTAGGATGTTTTTATTTTGTCACTTTTATTGACGACTTTTCTCATTGTACTTGATTCTTTCTAATGAAGCATCATTCTGATTTTTTCCTATTTTTTGAAGTTTTTTTGCTGAAATTCAAAATCAATTTGACTTCTCAATCAAAATTTTACGAACTAATAATACAAAAGAATATTTGTCATCTCAATTTCAGTTCTTTTTAAACTAGCAGGGGATTCTTCGCTAGACATCATGTGCCCATACACCACAACAAAATGGTGTTGCTAAACACAAAAACTGCCATTATTAGGGAATATGGGCTGTAATTAAAAAATATCAACAATTGATTATTAGGGATTACAATCATTATTAGGGAATATTATGTTTCCATATATTGTAAATCAATCACACTATAAATAAAGGATAATTTGTGTGATACAAACGTACCATTACAGAAACCCATTCTAAGAAATTAAAAGCAATATTACCACCTTTAAGACAACATTCAGGGAATTTTCTGCGGCAAATTTACGTAAAGGGGTCACCTTTAGAAACTATTTACCTAAAGGGGTCTCTTTTAAAAGTAATTGCGAAGGGGGTTCGTTTTGCATGGAAGCCGCTGACGGTGCTGGCGATAAAGCTTGACCCGCCATTGGCATTGGCGTTACAGGACGTGACATGGACGGTACCGCCATTTCCACTGGCGAGACGTGGTGACGTGGACGGTACCGCCATTGCCACTGGCGATACAGGCCACGTAGGCAAGAGAAGAAGGTCTCGCCTTCTCTAGTAGCGAGATATGTGTGGCACAGCACCACGTGAAGAAGCTCAGCCCAGGGTCACAGATTTGCAGTGTTTAGGGCCACAGCTTTGCAATGTTTAGGGCAGCAACATGCAGACTAGGACGCAGAGTAGCCTTTTGACCGTTGCTTGTTTACGTTTCCTTCTATAAAAAAAAACCTCCATCAACATAAATTTTTACGTAAACTTCTCTTCTCCAAGCTGAGCTTTTCTCCTTTCTCCTTTGTTGAGTTTCAGTGAGAGTGTGTGCGTGCTGCGCTTCCTTCAACTTTGCTTTGCTGTGTATTTCTCTTCCATAATTCATTCCCGGTAAGTGATTTTCTTAAATAAGATTTATATATTCTGATTTATATATTTTGTTGTTAATATTATAAAAATAGTAGGTTAGTTAGTATTAATAGGTATTGTAAGTTTAGGTTAATTAGGATTAATAGGTATTGTAAGGTTAGGTTAGTTAGTATGTTGTTCTTAATTTTTATGTATTAATAGATATTTGAAGGTTAGGTTAGTTAGTTTGGTTTGTTGTATATATTTTTAGATATTATATATATATATATATATATATATATATATATATATATATATATATATATGATACTTTAGTCAGCCACACGTATTATTAGCTTTAGAAATATTAGGCACACGTAATATTAGCTAGCTGTAGAAATATTAGGTACAAGTTAATATTAGCTTTAGGTATATATTTGTAAATTTTAGGCAGATGTAAATTTTTAGTGGGGAGGTTGCCAACCAAGTGGGGAATTTGCGATTGAAATTGCTCGCTATGTGTCGGATGCAGTACATATGATAACCGTGGGGAGGTTGCCAACCAAGTGCTTCGTTAGCGACAACAGACTTTATACTCGCGTGACAGCAGACTTTGTAAATAATTAAACATTATTAAAATAACTTCAAAGTAAAAAACCTAATTACATAAATTAATAAGCTTAAATTTCACGTTAAAATTTGTTTCTAAATAAAACAATTATTACTTCAATTAAATATTTTGAGAATGATAAAAATAAAAAAATCTATTTGCTTCCTCTATTAAACTTAAACTAGACATTGATACGTCATTCTAACAAAAAAATTATTACTCCAATTAAATAATTCAAAAAAAATTCCTTAACTTCAAAAACTTGAAGAGTCACCTCTAAATATTTTTAACTCACAAATACCATCAACAAAAGTTTATAACCGAAACGGTCACACATCAAATTTCTAAGCCACAAAAACCATGAACAAAGAGGATTACAAATAATTACTCATAATAATTTTAAAATAAAAATTCTAATTCAAAAAATTAATACACTTAAACTTTACCTTCAAATTTTAGTCTAACAAAAAAATTATTACTTCAATTAAATATTTTGTCAATGATACAAATAAAAATATTTATTTGCTTGCTCTGTTAAACTTAAACTACACATTCATACTTTATTCTAAAAAAAATTACTCTAATTAAATAATTTATGAAAAATTCCCCAACTTCAAAAAAATTTCAAACACAAAATGGAAGGGTTATAAATGGAAGGGTTACACTTAAAAAAATTTCAAACACAAAAACCATAAAAAAAAAAAAAAAAAGACTTGCAAATAATTACTGTTAATATTTTTTAAATAAAAAATCTAATTCACAAAATTAATACGCTTAAACTAGAAGGGAATCAGGTAAATATTTGTAAGGCTTAATTACAATAATTAATACGATTAAACTTCACATTCAAATTTTTTTCTAAAAAAAAACAATTATTACTTCAATTAAATATTTTGTCAATGATAAAAATAAAAAAAATCTATTTGCTTGCTCTATGAAAAATTCTTCAACTTCAAAATAATTTCAGACACAAAATGGAAGGGTTACACTTAAAAAAATTTCAAACACAAAAACCATAAAAAAAGAGGCTTACAAATAATTACTACTAATAATTTTTAAATAAAAAATCTAATTCACAAAATTACTACACTTCAAACAAAATGAAAGAAGGCTTTAAAAAATTGACTCAATAAAAAATCATTCCTTTAAATAAATACAAAATATCCTTACTTTAAATAAATAAATAACTTTGAGGATGGAATCAGCAAACGTCAGGAAACTTTTCCTGCCTTTCTTTCTCTCTTTAGACTACTTTGTTTCTCTCTTCAGACTAATTTGCTTTTCTCTTCAGTGTGAAATTTTGTTCTTACAAATGCTCCTATTTAAAGGCAATTTACACGATGCATGTGATCATCTCTACAATAAAAAATTACAGGCCATTAAAACTGTATGCATGTGAATATAAAATTGTATCCATGTGAACCCTCAGCATGCCCATGCCCTTGCCTGCAAATCACCAATGCCCTAGCCTGCTGCATGTCACCCTAACCTGCAAACAGTGCCCTAGCTGTAGCTGGTGTGTGAAGGCGTGAAGGCAGAACCCTAGTTGTAGCTGGTGTGTGAAGGCGTGAGGGCAGAACCATGAGTCCACGTCGGTCTCGCAAGAACCAATGGCGGGACTGATCCACGTTGCAAATGTCCCGCCATTGGTATTGGCGGGTTGCCCAGTCAGCAGCTGTCTCGCTGGACACATACCTTGTACCGCAATTGGTGCTGGCGACACCCAGCCACGTCAGCACCATTCTCGCCAGAGCTAGTGGCGGCATCGTTGGAATCGCTGATGCAGCTGGCGGCATCCAATACAAAACAGACCCCCCCGCAATTTCTTTCAAAAGAGACCCTAATCCGTAAATAGTTTATAAATATGACCCTCTGTCGTAAATTTGCCAATTTTCTGTCAGCTTGTGGTGGAAGTTTTTGTGGTCAAATTGGACAAGTTTTGAATAGATTTACCAGGAGAGCTTTGCAGCCCCCATAAATCATTAAAGATCAAGTGCATGGTTTTCCCCTTAACAAAAACATCATCCCCATGAGTCCAATAGAATTTCCATACAACTTCATTTCTTTGTCCATGAATTTCCCACAGGAGCAACTAGCCTCAGCAACACTAGTCAAGACCCAATCACCGCTCCTTTGACACTTTGTTACACATGAAATACTTAATGGGCCCTGTATCATCTATCTTCAGCTTCAGTTTACAGCAAAGTGCTTCACAAGGGTTGCATGGACAAAGCAACATTCTCTTGGAGATATGTTTCCAGAAAACCTCGGCACCAGAACTTGAAATACGGCACCAAGGGAAACATGTAAAATTCATCAATTACTTTTTTTTTACATTCCTGATCGATGGTTTTTACTTTTCCTTGTTACAACCACAAAGGAAACACCCCTCAATTCTTTCAGATTCCTGGAAGTTTGGGCCAACAAAGCATGTCCTTGTCCATTCTACCAAGGGCGCATACTGAAAATGCTCAGGTTTAGATACTTCAGTGTCTTCCCCAGAATATTCATTTGAACTAGAAACACATAAAAAATTCACATCGCAAGAATGTACTTGACTGCCATTTAGATATACCAAAGCAATCCCATTAGTCCTGATGAATCCTTGAAACCTCCCGGGCTCTTGTGTAGACTCAAAATGATTTGCCAGAACTCACTCCATACAATGAAGCCAAAACATCAAAAGTGCTCAAGCTTCTCTAGTGGAAGTTTGACATCCGTTTCTCACTTTACGAAACCACCACCTCCACTCTGGTCTTGAGCATCAAAAGCTTTGTGAATTGTTGATTCCCTTTCTTCCAGTTCACTTCATTTTGAACATTGGTGTCGACACTCAAGCAAACAGCACAGTGTAATGGAATTCACTCCCTATGCACATCACGGACACCCACATCGCCATAATTGTATAGTTTCCTGCATCACAATATGTAGCAAAAAGTAAAATTTCAAATGTGTAGTAGAAAGGATTTGTAACAACAAGTAGTTAAAGGCATGGAAACATTTTTCCACTATGTGTCAGCATACCAGGAATCAAGCTCAAGTTGAACTCCTCAGAAACTAAGATCCCAAGTCAAATAGACCTACCCAAGCACGACATTCTTTAGCAACCGGAGAATAGGCACCAATCTACATGTAAAACCACTAATCCACTGCCCAAAACTATCATTGGTCAATCCAACACAAACAATAGCACCAATACAAGGTTTACAGCCACTATAAGAATCAAGTTTGACCTAACATTCTTTCACCGCCTTTTAACCTCACTCGACTTTTCATCTTTTCTGATTTTGCAGTAAAGCTTTTACATGATAAGCACTTATTCAATAAGCACTTAATTACTCTTTTTACAGAAACACACCCTACGTCATCCTTGAATTTCACTTGAGAGATTGACCTGTCATTACATACATTTTCATCACCATTAAAAACAATTACATTCTTATTTGGCGCATGGCAGTGCTCCATTTTTTCATTCATTGGCTCATATATGAGATAAATCGTGGTCTTGTTAACAATAGTTAACCTGCTCCCAAAAACAACAATTATTTCCACTTTGTTACCAGGCTCTATATTTGATAATACCCTTTGCCACTCCTCGTCTTCTAAGGAAGCTAATGCATCACTCTTGTAAAGCTGAATGGTGGTCTTTGTGTGATTTATCACCAACAAATTTTTCAAGCCATCTGTTGCTATATTGACTGGGGAAGAATAATGGACATGGCACATCATTGTCTTCAAGTTACGTTTGTTCACTTGAGGGATTTCAAAAATCACAGAAGAATCTTCACTGTGGAAAGTCCACCAATCTGGATAACGATCACCCGGGAGCAAACAACCACCATTCTCACTAGTATTCATATTCTGTAAAAATGAAAATCTATATGCTCAAAAGTTTATTGAACAATAAATTAATATCACCTTACAATTAGCTCAACAATTAAAGATATAACAAAATAATAACTCATTTTCCCATCAATATAAAAACTTATCTTTTGAGTATTGGTAAATTATTCTAAATGATGATTGCTTGTAGAGAAATTGCTAATTTAAAGTTATCCATAGAAATATTTGGTTGCTAGGGTTATTTAAACAAAGACTATAAGCCCAACTCAAAAATACCATACCAATCTAAAAAATGAAAAATTGAGAGAACAATCAATTTAATTTAAAGAAAACACTCTCAATTTAATTTGAAATTTATATTGTGATAGTAACTAAGAAATTTGTTAACTTACACCCACTTATGAGTAAGTTAGCAAGTTATAACAGCAAATTTCTTAAGAGACACCCAAGGTGTAACTTGCTAACTTACTCCTTTTAAAAAACGAGTGTATGTTAGCAAGTGCATATAGAGTTTGCTAACTTACAGCCAGTTATTTTTTTAAAAGAAGCAAGTTAGCAAACTATAAATACAAATTTTTTAAAGTACACCTAAGGTGTAACTTACAAACTTAGTTCTTATAAAAACACAAATAGGTGTAAGTTAGCAAATCCTAATAACAAATTATACCACTCATTAAGATATGCAATTTGAAGATTGTTATAGTTAATGACAAAACAAATTATATACAAATCATGTTACTAGGACTACATTTAACTCATGTAAAATTCTCGGATTTAAGGATTTCTTGTTCTTTCCGGAAGGATGAATAGACTAATACTAATCTCCTAAGGAGTTAATATAGTAATTTACCTATTTCAGGAATGTTCAATTGGTGCAAATTATCATCATTGGTACATTTTTAAGAAAAAAAAATAGTAAATCCTATGTTATACTTCTAGTTATATATGTAGTCCTAGTAACATGAACAAGAAAGAGGTCTATGTTATTAATTTGATGAGAAAAGGTTTCTATAAAATTATTTGGAAATTAAAGTAATGATTATAGAATATATTTTTAATTGCTAAATCATAGCTTTTGATTCTTTAATCGGTATTACTAACCAAGAGATTCTTTCTATGGGTTCTTTTTGTTGATCATCATCATGTATCCACCCAAGTAAAAAATAATTCTTAAACATATAATTTAAGCTGAGCCAATAACTAGCAGCAAAATGCATGATTATAGTGTGAAAAGCATCTATGTCAGTGTGTATGATCATTTTAAAGTAAGGTGATTAAGATCTCATTTTCATATTTTTCAATATTTTATACTGACAGGATATATACATTTCACATATAGTTGATATATTAAAAATAAAAAAAATGATTATTTGACACTCATGACACCTATGAAAGGAAGAAAAAGGAGAAAAATATAGGTATGATAGGTAATATGATGCAATAGGAACAGATGCAGAGAAATGATGAATATTAATTGTGCATAAAATTGTGGGGTGTCCAATATCATAACCATAAAAATATTTATCTTCCATGTGTGTGAGAGAGAGAGAAAGAGAGAAACCATCAAATTGGACATTTGACAGAGAGAAAGAGAGTGAAACCTGTAAAATTTTATGTTTAAGAATATGAGCGATTTGGCAACTCATTCCCATTTGAATTAAAAGAGATGTCAAGGAATCTTTTGATCCTGAAATGTGCACTTGATTGCCGCATTCAATTAAAGTTGAAGCATTCACATTTGGTAATTGTGATGTTGTTGCAACTGATTCCAATGCTTTAGAATTTATGGCATATAAAGCATCTAAAATGATTGTTGTTTCTTGAGATAGTTGACGTTTAGTTCCACACTCTACCCAAAGACTTCGAAGCTTTGGAAGGTCCTCAAAAATAGATAATAGATTATGGGAACTATTATTAGCCACATGTAAAGAAATAGGAGATGGCATGCCTGCAAATGTTTGAATGTGGGACGAGAGACTACTCATTGGTGACATCCAAGACAAAATAATAGAAGGAAACACATCACATGAGAATCCTTCATAGCCGCACATAGAAATGTATCCAATGCTTTTTGATGTAACTATTGAAAAGGGAACTTTTGTTATTGCAGTGTTATCTGCAATAAGGGTCATCAAAGACTCCATTTGTTCCAAGTCCTCTTCCAACTTGTCAATCTTCAAACATCCAGAGAGAATGAGTGTTTTAAGAGATTTCAACTTGTAGATGCTTCTTGGAAGGCTATGAAGGCTAATACAATCTTTCAAATTTATCATAAGAATTTTATTGAGATGTCCAACGGTATGGGAGACCTCAAACAACCTTGGACAATCTATCAGCACTAGCTTTTCCAGATTAGGCAAATTTGAAAAGTCTGGGGTCTGTGTTAAATTATGAGAATGACTAAGATTGAGAATTTTCAATTTCTCCATCAACTGCAAGAAAATAAATACCATCTATAAAAATTAGATATATTTTTTAAGAAATACATGAAAGCAATTACAGCGTGTCACAAACCTTTCAAGTAAAAAGTTAAATATTTATATTCATGTACTATCATTTTTTACTAGCAACACAAACCTTTCAACGTCATCCACCTAAGGCTACATTTGTGTTTATATTTATCACAAACTATTAAAAGTTGTTTATGAGCAAAAGAGAGTTTAAATTTGGGATGATAGATATGTTTTAAAATTTGAATCATAGCTTCTTATTCTTACCTCTCCTTTATTTTTATTACATTAAAGTTTTTTCACAAGAGGTTTTACGTAAATTTATAGTAAACAAAATAGACATGTGCTTCATCTTTTGGGTTGAAAAAGAGCTTTCAAATAAGTTCATAATAAACAAATAAAATTCATTTGACTAGATAATCTCCATGATATTGAATTTTGATTTACAGTTAGGGGAAGTAATTTGATTAGATAATCTTACATTTAAAGTGAAACAGAAACATTTTTCCCATATACTAAATTTTTGGAAAAAGTTGGTAATATCATAAGTTTAAAAGTTAGAAGAACTTCCTCTCCAAAAAAAGAAGTTAGAAGAGCTAATGTTCCATCATAACACAAATAATATACTTGATAGCTTGACTATATTTTGTAATGTTTTACTAAAAGTAATTGCAATATAAGAGAGACTAAAAAGAAAAACATAGATGAAATTTGTGTCTAAAAGTACCATGTAATGATATAGTGTTAATATTTGAGACACTTTTAAAATGCATCCATAAATTAGAAAAGGGAAGACAATTCATGAAATGCCAAAACTAAATTAATACCTGGGCCTCTTTCCACACAAGTTTAACATTACTATTTTCTAACTCAATGGAAACTAGACTTCCTTGATGAAAGTTTTTGGGTATGCATTTTAAAGGAAATCCATTCCAACAAAGCCATCTAAGATCTTTGGAAAGATATTCAAAATCTCCATCAAGTTGTACGCCGGCAAGTTGAAGCAATCTGAGTTTCTTCATCTCCTTAAATGCTTCAGTGCTAAAACAATTTGAATTGGTTAATGGTAACTTCAAAGCCAGACCCTCAATGGTTTTCGTTCCCTATGACAGGAAAAACAAAATGGTAAAGTATGCCAGCTTAAAGATATAAGGTAACTAAAAATCTAATGAAGGAACCTATCATTTGTTAATAGAAGCTAGGAAGCATAAAACAATTCACAAACAAACTAATTTTTAAAGTTTTTGTGATAATCATTCATACAAATGAATGTTAATAACTGACTTGTAAATGTGTATTTTATTTCCTTTGACTTTAGAAATTTTAAATCTGAAAACAATGAATGAAAGTCTTACAGTTTTTTTTGCTAATACATCAAGCACATCCTCATTAAACCATAACCTGCTACGCTCCTCAAGATCCTTTGGTGATTTTGCACGAATGATTTCTCTTCCCATGTCTCGTAGCAAATCATGCATTCCAAGCTTGTTCTTATCATCAACAGTTACAAGACTTCGCTCTACAAGAACACGTATTCCATTTTCTGCGAAAAGTCCACAACCATTTAAGATACACATAGCATCATTCCGATCCATTCCAATAAAGAAACAAGCTATATCAAGGAATATGTCTCTCTCTGTATCATCACTTAAACCATCATAGCTTATTTTTAACTTCTTTTGTACTTGATCATGAGGAATTCTCTTAAGTTTGTCTAATACAGTCTTCCATTCTATTATCTTCATATCAAACAAATGGCAACCAAGGACTGTAAGAGCTAATGGCAAACCCCCAGAATATTCAATTACATCATTTGAAAGTTCAGTAAAACCTTCTCTTGGACTTGCTTGCTTGAATGCATGCCAACTAAAAAGCTCAATAGACTCACTTTCATCCATTTCTTTCATTGTGTACATTTTGTCAACTCTATCCCCTCTAAGAATATGCTTATCTCTAGTTGTGATGATTATTCTACTCCCTGAACCAAACCATTCGCGACTTCCACATAAAGCACTCAATTGCTCCACATCATTCACATCATCAAGTACAAGAAATACCCTTTTACTGCAAAGTCTTTCCTTCAAAGCTTGTTTTCCTAATTCAACATTATGTATCTTTCTTTTCGTTTTGTAGATATCAAATAGAAGTTGTTCTTGGAAACGAATTGCGTCTTGCCTCCAAAGTTCCCCAATTTGTTCAAGAAAGCTCCTTCCCTCAAAATTGCGACCAATCTTATTGTAAATGGCTTTTGCAATGGTTGTTTTACCAATGCCTCCCATTCCCCATATTCCTAATAGCAAAACATCATTTGAATTTGATTGTTTGTGGTTTAGGTCTAGTCGCTCAATCATGTCTTGCACTCGAGATTCTACTCCCACGGGATTATCGACAAGAGGCAACTCTATCTTGTCCAACAAACGTGTAACATTTTCAACAATGTTTTTTATAGTCTCACTTTCATTCCTATTGGGAAAAAACAAGGTGTGAGCATATAAGCATCAAATTAAAATCATAGGGATATTTGCATAAAAAAATAATAGTTGGACAAAAGTGTGACACGCCATTAGGTTCATATAATGCACGGTACTTGCTACCATTTTTCAAAAAAATTATATAACAAAAAAGTATTTTTGTTGAACAATTCACAAAACATTCTTTTAAATAAAGCATGTGAGAGTAACAACAAGAATTAATTCTACAAAACAAAATCATAGTGATACCATACAAAAGTAGAAGCAACTATTTGTTGCTTTACCTTCATTGTGAAAAAAATAATTGATTATTTCTCACTTGAAGCTGATCCAAACAAGATAAAATGGGTTTTTTAAATAGTTTTCATAAATTACTTTTACCCAACATGTTTTTATTTGTTTCTAAAAAATATTTTTTATAAACAAGAACAAAAGATCTCTTATTCTTTTGCTACTTCAAGAAATGTTTATTTGATTTCCTAAAAATACTAAGTAGAATATCAAACCATATTATTGATAATTGCTAATTAAGGGGCAGGCTACGGCCTCCCAACATAATTTATTTCATACTCAATGATCAATCAAGATTCAAACCCTGAATCATGTGGTTAGAGACATAACATGCTACCATTTGGGTCAACCCACTCAACCGTTGGTCTCCTCATATATATACATAAAAATACCCTGCTTAATCGTATAAGTGACGATCATGTAACCCGCAAATGTTAAAATGTATGTTGCACAAGTCCTCATTGCTGATCTCATATTTTAAAACAATGGTTAAAAAAAAAAGAAAAAACTGTTATTCTTTTATTTGTATTTGTAATACCCAAATAATTTTCAAAATTGACGGGATTTTATCCATTTAGTAATTATATTAATTAATAATTAAAGTAAATTATTAGTATGTTTAGTTATTTTAGAATCATTGATTTAAATATTTAATGTAATGAAAAATAAATATAATTACTTAAATGTAAATTAAAAAAATTTGGAACAAATGCTAATTAGAAATTTTTCTTAAACACTTTTATAAATGTTGTATACATTTCCGTGCGTTGCACGAGTGACTCACTGGTGATTTACATTGGAGGATGTTGATGTAGAAAGGGAAGAAGAATAAACACAACGCAATGTTGTCAGGGAGGGGAAGAAGAAGATTTTTTTTTTTTTTCTTTTTGACGAAAGAAGAATTAGGAGAGATAAAAATCCTAATTAGCAAAATTTAACTTTTTGCGCAACCTTTTGATGACGTACTGTTATAGGTAAAAATTACTTATTAACAGGTATTTCAGTTTCAAGATACTTCGTAGCTAAATCCACTAATTAACTAATTATAATTACTACTAGTTAATTTCATGTTTAAGTTTATAATTTTTTACAAACACTTAATTACCGTAATTACTTACACTATGCCATATATATTTCCTCTTTGTTTCATTTTTAAATATATTCCTTTGTAAGAAATGCTTTAAAGACTCAAAAAGTTCCGTAATCTAGCTCAGTTTGTATATACAAACTAAAAATAGTGAAAATGTTGAATATTTCATAAAATAAAATTCTGAGAAAGCAGCAAGTCTTAACTACTTACCTGGAATTTAGAACTACAACCCCTGCGATGCTAGCAGCCTCACGAAGTACCTTCCTCCAACGACTGATCAAAACCCTGCTCATCATATATTCCTTATCAGATTCGCCCTCTCCGACCGCTTTCTCGTCATCATCTTTTAAAATCCTGTTGGAAAGGTTTTGAAATGATTCTCCAAAGTGGCCAGTTTGATAGCGTACTTGAGAGGGATCGACATCATAGAACACTGGCAGAACCACCTGCCCTATAGTTCTTTTACAATTCATTATTTTCTCTAACTCTTGCAGACACCACCGCGAATCTGCGTAATTTGTTGAGAAAACAACAACAGAAATTTGAGATTGTTCGATTGCTAGCAGGAGTGAGTCTGAGATCTGATCTCCCCTTGGAAGTGACTCGTCATCCTTGAAAACAATGATTCCGGCATTTTGAAGAGCGGCATAGAGATGTGAAGTGAAAGTAGCACGAGTATCTTCTCCTCTGAAGCTCATAAACACTTCATACCTTCTGTTGTTCATTGCAATCTCTGTTGGCATTCACGGGATGAGAAAACAGGAACTGGAGAGATGAAAGGAAAATTAATTGGGAAAAAGGTAAAGAAGGGCAGAACCATTTTAACCTAGAATTGCCAATATTTTAATAATTAATTCTCTATTTTTGTTGTGACCAAAAGTCCTTGAGCAAAGAAACGTGCGTTTGAATAAAATTTATTAATTTTTATTTCCTTCAAATATTATAATTTCCAATTTTAAAAATAAAACAAAAAATAGATTTTTACTTTGCTTGTATTAAAAAATCTTAAATATTTTAATTTATGAAATTTACCTTTTTGAAATAAAAATTAATTTCTTTATAAAAACAAGTAACTAAACCGTTAGTTTAAAAATTATTAATTAATTAACTTAATATTTTATATAATTCTTAACATTACCAAAATAACAAAACATCTCAAGCATTTTAAAATATTTTTATCAAAATTAATAAAGTCTGATATAATTGGAATATAATTTGAATATTTTTAAGTATGCTAATTATAATTTAATTTCCAACTTTTTATATAAAAATATTAAAATGAGTGAAATTTAGTTAAGTTCTTTTATATCTTAAAATTAATATATTTTTATTGATTAAAAAGATACTTGAATAAAAAAATGTAATGAAAGGTAGTTAAAAAAATAATTTATCAAAGACAAGATTTTTTTAGAATATCATCAAATGTGTTTTTCCCCTCACTGAGTAAAAATATCAAAATTTAGTTAAAAATTGAAAAGTTATTTAGTAGCTCAAATGTAAAAAATTATGTTATTTGATTATAAGTATTTGATAAGATTATCGTTTAAAATATCTAAAAACGTAAAATTACTTAAATAAACACATTTATGTAATATTTTTTTATAAATTTTAATTTGATTTTTTATCTAAAATTAAATTTTGTAGTATTTACAATTTTAGATTAAATTAATTTAAGCACATATAGATTTTTATTTATAAATTATGTAAAAATAAATAAATAAATAAATAACAACTACATAAACTTATTATATATCATTGTCAATATCATATGTATTAAAAAGGTAGAAATGATAAAATCCTATCATATGTAAAAAATGATAAAAATAATAAAAAAATTTCTTAAATATAAAATATTAAAAAAGAAATATAATAAAAGAAAATAAATATAAAAAAATAAAAATTAGAAAACAACATTTTAATTAGTATCTCAAAAAAATGTTAAAATTACTAAAAAAAGCACTTATTTATAAAACAGTTAGAAGGTAATTTTTTAGTCTAAATTAAGTTTAATAAAACTACGTTATAAGTTACTTAAAAATTTATAAGTCATAAGTTAGTAGCTGAAAAGCTAAAAACTGATTGATTTAATTAAAAATATTTTGTAAGACTAGCTAATAAATTAATTGACAAATGTTAAATGACTTAAAAAAAACTTATTCAGTTGTGTGTAATGTTTAGTTAATAAAAAAGAGATTTTTTACTTTTACAAATTGAATCAATAAAATAAAACAAAGCAGAAAAACGAATTACATCATATAATTTTTTTTAAAATAGAGAATAATTAAGTAAATAATTATAAAGTTAATATGATTTAGTTTTCACTTGATTTTGCTTTTATTTATAGAAATCTATATAAAAATTAAAATGTAACATTTTACTATTTTTTATAATAGGGAAATTTCCGTGCACTAACAAGGCCAGACCCAGTCCACACGCTTTATACACGTTTTCATAGAAATAGAAAAGACAAAAGGTATTAGGCAACCAATGCGCGTTTCCTTCGTTTATTTTAAGGGTAAATAGTGAAATTTATCCCACAAAATGTAAAGTGTTCATAAATTAAGTTTAAAAGATGAAATTTTTTAAAATTTAATTCCTAATATAGGTAAAAAGTATGACAAATTAATTTAATGACAAATTAATTTTTAAATTTTTCAACTGAATGTCAATTTGGGTTAAAAAAATATAACTTATTGTCAAATTGAACCTTGAACATTACAATTTAATGATAAAATGGTCCACAAATTTAATGTCTGACCTAATTTATTGCACTTTTACACATTTAGGTACAAAATTTGTATTTTCCATCTTTTAGGAACCAATTTATTATTGCATCACACTTTCAAAAAAAATTTGTTATTTATTATTATTTTTATTGTTTGTTATTTTTCAATTTGTCTTTTTTTGTATAGACTCTTTGTTTTTTAGGGTAGGTTTGGTTATGTGGAAGAGAAAAGAATGAAAGAGAATCAAGCAAAAATATTTGAATTAAACCAAAGAGAAAGAGGTGTAGGACCTTCATATAAGTTTGAAAAATTTTCTTTCTTTCTCTCTTGTTTCTTCACAACCTTAAAGTACTTGTTAACTATTTTATTGCAAAGATTAGAATTTAAGGACAACCATTGCTACAATGACCACCTCAATAGGTGGTTCATTTTGGAACATGATTCTTAATTGTTAGATTAGTCTTAGTATTGTAGGTCATTCCACACCAAATCCTCCATCCCCTCCTAGCAACCTCCATTTGTGATTGTCAGAAATTGTTTTCCCCCATCACCTCTTGAAATACCAAATATCACACTGGAATGAGGTTAAATCTATTTGGAAATGGATGTAGTTTTCACAATTAGACGTTGAAAATAAAGCCTGTCATATATATCGTCCAAAGATGTTTTTTTAAAAAACAATTTCAATAAAACAGTGATTGTCGTCCAATCACTTATAAAGTGTTTTCACAAATGTTTTTCTGATGTAAACTTATGTGTCCAAATGTGTAGAAATATGCTCTAGAGAATATAAGTTAAATAACTAAGGAACAAAGTAAAAACACTTAGTTTATACTACTCCACTCAATTCAAGTTATGTCATGTTCTCTTTTACTAACTCTAAAGGGTTTCACTAATTAAACTTGGTTGCAAAGAAGTATTTTGACATGTCATTCTTGACTACAATTGTAACACCCTGTTTTTTTGTAAAATAAATAAAAAGGTATTTTATTTAAAAATAAATAGAGTTTTAGAAAAAATAATGAAGTTTTTATAATTAAATAAATCAGGAGAAATAATTTTATTAATTAAAATAATAGTTTGAAGGAAAATAAAAAAATGATGTTTTATTTATTCATTTGATAGGGAGTAAAATAGAATTTCTTTTTATAAAATAATAAAATAAAGAAAAAATAGAGTAAATAATAGACATAGAGTACTCTAACTATAAATAGACATATTAGGTTAGTTTTTACATTTTACTATATGGCTCTACATTGTCTCTTCCTCTCAAATTCGTTTTCTCTTTCCCTCTCTCGAAATCATCTCTTTTATCACTTACACTCGAACCTATCCCAACAAAACTATGATCTCAAATTTATTAACCGTTGGATCGTTGGAAATTTTGAACACAGTGTTTGGAACTTAATTTCTCACATCCCCACCGTTGGGATTTAAGCAATAATGTTTAGGGCGAGAGAAATAATGTTTATGGCACGAAGTTTTGTTTTTTGCACATACATCCAAATTTGTCCTAATAAAACTATAATCCCAAACTTATTAATTGTTGGATCGTCATTAAATTTGAACATCAGGTTCAGAACTTAGTTTTCCAAATTTTCACCGTTGGGATTTGTGAAATAATGTTTGTGGTGAGAGAAATATCTCTCTCATGGAGACAGTGAAATAGAGGTTCAAATCCCTTCTCCTTCTTTCAAACGCTTGGAAACCCTAGTAGTACAATCAGAGGAAAATCTTGAGGAATCTTAGGGAACAACTAGAGATGCCATTATCACTGCCGAATTACAGATGTGAGCCCGCTTAGAGGTAAGGGATGAGTTTATCGCAATTGCGGTTAGAGTGAACATGTGTATGGATCCTTAATGGATCAAATTGGGGTTGATTTTGAGGTGCTTTATGTGTTTTAATTTTTCCTGTACAATGATAACTATGAATTGCCCATATTTGACGAGTCAATTGATGCCCTGATGCAAATTGGATGGTTTAATTAAGTGTTTGTCTTTGAATGTTAGAAACCTAGAAATTTGGGAATTCTTGCATGTTTTCTTGAAATTGATTGAGGGGTTTTGTTCCCCATGATGTGATCATATGTTCTATGTTATTAACCGAATGAGTAAGTGAATGATTATATGCCTTAAATGTTGGAAGATTGCTATTGTTGCTATTGTATTTTGTGTGTGTGTGTGTGTGTGTGTGTGTATGTGTGAGAGAGAGAGAGAAGTGATAATTTGTTAGTGAGAAAGTGTGATAAGACATGTGTTGTGAACAAGTGTGGGATTAATGCATTTCTCAATGTGATTATACATGTGTATTGAGATGTTGTGTGCATTGAGTTGTAAGTTATGAATCGTACAATCACATGACTGTAAGATCCTTTAAGGGCGACGAGTATTGCGAGTATTGTGATGGGATCCACTGTTGGAACCCAACGAGTTTAATCACTTTGAGGCACAACGAGTTAAAATTATTTTGAGAACAATTGAGGATTCATGTGTTTTGTACAATTCATAGATAGAGTTTGTGTGCTAAAATGTTTTATGGGTTGAACTTGAATCAGGAAGGAGAGACCCTGACGGACTTTTTGGAGTGTAGGCCTTGGGGGTAAATACGCTCAGTTTGAATGTTCCTTGAAGCCTATGTTGATCCCATATGGTTGAAGGGTTCTCGCAAAACAAAGTGACATTGACTGGTCTTCCTATGATTTTACCTAGTAAGAGTGACTTGACTTACCAGTGTGTGGTTTGTCTTGTCATGTACTCCTAGACGCCCAATGAGGTTTTTCACTGACATGGTACCACATTGCATATAGGATTGAGTCTTAGTATATTTATTATATAATGATTGTGTATTGATCGATATTGATTGGTTGAGTGATATTGTGTTTTGATCCTTGAGTACGTGAATAATGTAAAAATGTATGAGACGTGTGGTGTTGAGATGTGATGTTACGTGATAAGTGATGGAATGACGTGGACTATGTTTAAGTAAGTTGTATTTCATTTATATGATATGTATATCTACATGTTGTCTCGTTTCTCTCTATTTGTTAGGAATGTGATAACTCACTTCCCATGTGTTGTTTGTATTTGGATCCTATGATGATCTGAAACCTTGTGTTCGTGGGAGCAGATAACTAGGTGGATTTCTTTAAGGAACCTTGTGATGGAGGACGTCAGGACACAATGCTCTAATAGGATGTGACATTGGGACATGAGTTTTCTGCTTTAATTGCATGATGTTTTGAGTCGAAAATATTTCTGACAAGTTTTATCTGGTAATAGCAAAGTGAATGTGAACATTTTACCCACGTGAACTCTTTTATGCTTAAAATAAAATCTCATTTTATGTAATTTCGTATTTTCATGTATTTTATTATATAATTATGTATATCGGGGTAGAGGGTATCACAATAATAGTACTCTCAAGAGAACTTCACACATACCCTTAAACACCCCCTAAGTTTAAGAACATCCAAGTATTATTTAACACTGAGTCACTCTTGGTTTTCACAAACAACCAAGGTTTGAATGGACACAATGATTCAACTCTCAAAGAGAGGATATAACAGTATATAACAAATTACACAAAATGATTTTGTAAAACAAAGGATAACAAATTAAGCTTGTGTAGACTTGCGTCCAATAATTCTTACAGAGTAACAACACTTGAGAGAATTTGATAACTTGCAGTATTCCTTTGTGCTTCAATCTTTCGCTTGAGGGTCTTTATATAGGCTTCAAAAAATATCTATTGTGGGATTAGAGCCTTCCTAAAATTTTATGTTGTCATATAGATGTCCTTTTCTACTACGTGGGAGCTTGTGAGAGGAAAAAGAAAAAAGACAATAGTGTGCACTGCATTTGTGGCTCTCTGTTCCACTACTTATACAAATAATTATTTGTCTGTTATGATATTCTTCCAAATTGTCTCTGCCTTAGTACACTTAAAATTCAAATGTTAGAATTTCAAATTATAAGAGGAAAAATGAAATCAACAAGATACAAATAAGAATATTCATTTTGTACTAGCTAACATGATCTCAGTACACAATGAACATCATTTTTGCTTAGTATAAAACACTTAGTGTAAGTGAATATATCTACTGAGTGCACAAAGAATGACTCAATGTATTAGCATTGATTTTCCCAAAGGTTGGACGCTTTTTTTATAATAACCTGTTGGATGTTGAATTTAGTTGCTAATAAAAACAGGTTCAATTACCTTTGGATGATAACTAGTAAAAGCGATATATCAAGTATGTAACGCCCCAAATTATCAACATCTCGATGACTCATACTCTACGGAACTTCACACAATGACACTTCATTCAATTTCCTTGTTGGTCATAACTCTGTCTTTTCCAAGACCTCAATAATCTGCTTTGGGTACTTCCAAGATCAATTATTGTCCCCACAAACCAACATAAGACTTTTTAGCGTGCTTTGTCTTCACTCACATGTTTTCTTGGAAACATCCCAAAAGGTCACTCACCTATAACTACTCCAATCCAAACACGCTTAACTATGAAATTTTTAAGTGATAGGATACTAAGAGTAGATGCATCTTGTTGGTATAAGTAATACCGATTATTTCCTTTAAGTCATATTTAATTGTATAATCTCATACCTATAGAGCTTCTAAATTCACCTCATTACGATGTGATTTGTTTAGTGTGTTACAAAATATGTCATATTTCAGTTAAGGTAAACAATTAGTGCATCAACAATTTATATTTTTATTATCATCAAAACTTGAGCATCTTGGACCGTCTAGATATATCATATTGGACCATCCAAATCTAAAAATCTCATCATCATTCTTTATGATAACAAACCATATAAGTTTTGATCAAGATAAAACATAATCATGAGGTATTAGAGCAAATGACTTATGCATGACTAAGAGATATCATAACTAATGTATCACAGAGCATATATATGTGTGTGAAAGCGAAAAGCGAACAAAGCACACAGTGAGCAAACCACTAATATTATTTGAGTATTAGTGAGTTACAAGTTTTTGAGTATTTATCAATTTCATCATTTTTTATGTTGTACTGTACCTTAGTTATTTTTTAAATCAAGTGTTGGACAAATATTTTTGTGTTTTTCAATTCCTTATTTTTTAGCGAATTAAACACAACCTTTAGGAGCACAAACGGTTTCATAGAGAGTACTTTTACATATTGAATCCTATACTTCCTTCCCTTTTATCATCAACAAAAACAACTCAAGATTCAAAGAAAGAAATTAATAGAACATCATTGTCACTCTTGTGGTAGTGGAGGTTGTTGTAGTGGTGCTGGTTCAACATCATCAACTTGTTCAATCAGTGCATGCTGAGTAGGAACATGTTGAACATGAGCAAGTTGCGCATGAGCAAATTGTGCAGGAGCAAGTTGGATAGGTGCTGGTTGGAAGAGCTGATTTGCAATAGTTCCAAGCAAGATTGTTGCAGTTTGTTGGATCTGTTGTGCAAGCACCTGAGAGAGATTCATGAATTGCTAGGCAATAGATGCTTGCATAGATTCTCTTTGACGTTCAGCTTCAGCACGTTGTTGCTCGGCAAAATCCCTTCAGTACGTTCAGCTTCAAATATTATAATTTCCAATTTTAAAAATAAAACAAAAAATTTGATTTGTTCTTTGCTTGTATTAAAAAATCTTAACTATTTTAATTTATGAAACTTACCCTTTTAAACTAAAAAATAATTTCTTTATAAAAACAAATAACTGAACCGTAAGTTTAAAAATTATTAATTAATTAACTTAATTTTATATAATTCTTAACATTACCAAAATAACAAAACTTTTCAAGCATTTTAAAATATTTTTATCAAAAATAATTAAGTCTGATATAATTGGTATATAATTTGAATTTTTTAAGTATGTTAATTATAATTTAATCTCCAACTTTTTATATAAAAAATATTAAAATGAGTAAAATTCACTTAAGTTGATTTATATCTTCAAATTAATATATCTTTATCGATTAAAATGATACTTGAATAAAAAAAATGTAATGAAAGGTAGTTAAAATAATAATTTATCAAAGGACAAGATTTTTTGAGAATGTCTTCAAATGTGTTTTTGGCCTGGCCATGTTTGATAAAATTATATGAAAAATTAGTTAAAATACACTGAAAAGTATTAAAGTTAAAAATTATCTGATTTAATTATAAATATTTGATAAAATTATTTTTTGAAATTCCTGAAAATGTAAAATTACTTAAGACATATTTATGTAATAATTTTTCTATAAATTTTAATTTGATTTTTGATATAATATATATATATATATATATATATATATATATATATATATATATATTGTAGTATTTATAATTTTAGTATTAAATTAATTTAGACAATTGCAAAAATTTATTTATAAATTATCCAAAAATAAATAAATAAAAAATTACATAAACTTATTATGTATCACTATCAATATTATATGTAATAAAAAGGTAAAAATGATAAAATCCTACCATATGTAAAAAATGGATAAAAATAACAAAATTTTATCTTAAATATAAAATATTAAAAAAGAAATATAATAAGACCAAATAAATATATAAAAATTAGAAACTAGAAGGTAAAATTTTAAGTAATGTTTCAAAAATGGTAGAAACTATTAAAAAAACTTATTTATCAAATAGTCAAATAAGTTTTTCAGCCTAGGTTATTTTTGGTAAAACTAGCTTATAAGTTAGTTAAAAGCTTTATGAGTTATAAGTTAGGAGTTGAAAAACTGATTGATTTAATTAAAAACATTTAATAAGACTAACTCATAAGTTAATTGATAAATGTCAAATGATGTAAAAGACTTACTCAACTATAAGTAAGGTTTAGTTAACAAAAAAGGAAAATTTCACCTTTACGAATTGAATCGATAAAATAAAAATCATGTAAGGAAACAAATTAGGTCATATAATTTTAAAAAAAATCAAATAAATAATTATAAAGTTGATATGATTTAAAGAATTTATAACCTTAAAGAATGGTGCTGTAATGACAATGGATAAGTTGACTATGTACCAACATAAGATTAGATAGAGAGTTTTTTAAGACCACAAACAAATAAAGATAAAAAAGTTTTTTAATTGAGTAAAATGATAAAATAGATTTTCAAATAAAATAGGAAAGATAAAATTGAGAAAAAAGCTAATAACTTCTAAATTTTTTCAAGTAGTCCATCAAAATAAGCTAAGTAGTTTATGAAAAATAAACTAATCAAATAACTTTGTGTATTAAATAAGTTTATTTTGATAAAAAAAAAGTTTATAAGCTCTTGAAAGGTCTTACCAAACATTCTTAATAAAAAATTAAAAATTAAGTGAAATATAATGCAAAATTCGCTTCATTTTTTTCCTGTAACATGAAACTCCACTATCCAATCAAATATGGTTGTTAGCGTAGAAATGAAGCAGTTTCTTTAGAGAAAAAAATGATGTTTCTTACTTTTCAGTTTTCACGTGATTTTGCTTTTATTTATATAATTTTATATAAAATTTAAATAATAAATAATAAAATGTAATTTTTTTACTATTTTTTATACAAAGGGAAAAGAAATAGAAATAGAAAAGAAAAGGTACTGGGTAGGGAATGCGCGTTTCCTTCGTTTATTTTTACGGTTTAGTTAAATTCATTCTTGATATTGTGAAATGCGGATAAATAAATTGATTTCTGAAAGATAAAAAATTTAAATTAAATTTATGAATGTGTAAAAAATATAACAAATTAATCATATAGATAATTTAATAATAAATTAGTCTCTAAATTTTATAACTAATAATGTGAATTTGGTCCTAAAAAATATGACTTATTGTTAAATTGGATTTTGAATATAACAACTTAGTGATAAAATGGTCTTACAAATTTGATGGCATAATTAATTTATCGCATTTTTTGCACATTCAAGTACGAAATTTGTATTTTTCATCTTTTAAGGACTAGTTTATCATCGCATCATACTTTCAAAGACATGTTTGACTATATATTTTTATATTTATTGTTTATTGTTTCTCTATTTGTCAAACTCTATTTGTCTTTTAGGATAGGTTTGGTTGTGTGGAAGAGAAAAGAAGGAAAGATAATAAAGAAAAAATATTAGAATTAAAGTAAAGAGACATAAGACCCACATATAATTTTAAAAATTTGTTTTTCTTTCGCTCCTATTTATTCACAACCTTAATGTACTTGTTAACTATTTCATTGCAAAGATTAGAATTTAAGGATGAGCATTGCTACAATAGATCACCTTGATAGGTGGTTCATTTTGGAACATGATTCCTAATTAGTATATTAATCTTAGTATTATAGGTCATTCCACACCAGATCCTCCATCCCTTCCCATCCCCCCCTCCCCCCATCACCTCTTGAAATACCAAATATCACACTAGAATGGGATATACCTATTAAAAAATGGATGTAGTTTTCACAATGAGATGCTGAAAACAAAGTCTCTAGTTAAATAACTTAGGAGTGAAGTAGAAATACTTAGTTAATATTGGTTCACTCAATCTGAGCTATGTCTAGTTCTCATTTACTAATTATAAAGGGTTACACTAATCAAACTTGATTAAAAAACAAGTATTTTGACCTATCACTTCTGGCTAAAACAATATTCTCAAGGCCATTTCCAAGATATACTTAAACTAATGTCATGTTTTATTTATTTTATTCTTGGTGTGATTGAATGTTATTTTATTTTTATTCTGCAAGATATATGTTTGAGTGTGTTATTATGTAAATTGAGGTGTTAATTTAGTAATATTGTTGAGTTTTAGTGTATTGTGAGTGTAGTTGGGCTTAAACAATTTTTGGGGCCAAGCATTTGGTCACAAAAACATGTTGACTAGGGGTAGGAATAGAAGAAAGGTTAGTCAAATAGTAAAGAGCCAAATACATCAGCCCCCCTTCTCCTCACAATTCACTTTACAGTTCAAAACTCCCAAACTCCTTTCCATCCCCCTCTTCTTCTTTCTCTCCACTCCATTTGTGCTTAAATCTTCCTTTCAAGAACTAGCAATGGTAGAATCACTCCATGGAAGCTTTGAATGTTTTGAACCCTAAACCTTGTTGGATTTCAGTTGGTGAGTACCAATCTTTCCCACCTTTTTGGTCCTTTTTAGCTCATTTCCCTTGTCTTGCATGAGCTCTCATTTTGGGTTTTGATTAGGCTCTTGATTTGGATTTGTGCTGGTGAATGTTTAGGCCACCTTAGTTATTTTTTAACCATAGGTTGGGAGGGATCCTAGATATTCACCAAGTTTAACCTTGCACCCCATTCTTCAAGAACTTGGAACACTAGGAGATTTCTTTAAGGTAAGGGAAGATTTTAATATGTAAATTGTTGTTGCATGGAGTTCTAATGTTGTTTTCGTGATGTCTAGTTGCTGAATGTTGGATGTTTTATGTTGTTTCGGTCATTTTTGGGGTTAGGATGCTCTATTTCACGAACTATAGAATTTTGTAGTCTCCCTGGGAGAACAAACCCCACTGCGTCGAGAAAATTCTAAGAGAAAAAGAAAAGAGTTTTACTCGATAGGCGAGCAGAACTCCTTGAGTAAATTGAATGACTCTATAGGTGACCTAGATGACCGAATTAGGAAAAGTGATTTGCATGAAAGTTGTAGCCCTAGATGTTATCTAACTAATGGATTTTGTTTCACTTAAAAAGATTGTGTATAACTTAAGAAATTATCAAATTAGTGAACAAAAGTCAAGTGGTCAATAATAAGTAAATGTTCCATATAGATTGTAATTTTAGGGAAAGTATAATTTCAAAATAGGTCTTGGGGTAAGCATAAAAGTTGAAGATAATCTTCTTAGCTTTCAAATGAGACAAGAATAAACTTAATTGAGTTAGTATAGCTTTAATTATCATGTTTATAAGTCATGAAGGTCATAGACACAATAGGAAATGAAGGAGATAGTAACCCAAAAACTTAAGAGATGTTAGCCATATATAAAGGGAAGAAAGTAATTATGATGGTAGAGTGATGTATATTTATAATCCATGGTTTGACCTATGATTTTATTATTAATAATTATCACGTTGTTGTTGAAACGGATGAATAATTGTATGATGAATTGTTAAGCTTATGGAATTGGTAGATAGGTTCCTAAGTGTGTTATTAAGATTGAGTATGAACATGTAGTACCATTTGGCCTGATTTAGAATGCATACATGGCATTTGCATATGGGTAGGCATGTAAGTTTAGAGTGTTTGGTGGGCTCTCAACCTAGTATTGGGGGTTTTCTTGGTGGCTAACGAAAATGGACCTATAGATTAGATGAGTGGGCAAAATCCTATTAGAGGTAATCCATTACCCTTACTTATCTAGTTTCAATAAAGCTACACCACCTCCATGAAGTTAGCTCAAGGGACTCCTTGAATGGCTAGAGAATTGGACCATGGTAGGGGATGAGGCCTATGAGGACCATTCGAAAGTTGTAGAAATCTCCATGGAGTAATGTCGACATTTTATTACTTAATTACATATGCATTTGAGATTCAAGTGTGATTTGAACTTAAGGTATAATATGTCTATGATGACTTGGGAATGATTTCCTTATTCAAATGTCTTTGTTTTAAACCATACCCACATACATGTATTTCCTTAATAACATGATTTCTTTTTATGTAAGCTTACCCTTGCATTTGTGTCTCTGTGACACTGTATGTCTATGATGATCGTGTGTGACATGGGAGTAAATGGTACGAATGTTGTAGGAGATTACATCGTCTCTTGAAGATATAGAGTTGAAGGATAGACTAAGAGTCAAACGCCTTTTTTTGTTACTGATGTATATTTTGTTAGAGGGGGCCAACTTAGGGCCTTAGTATAGTGTTTTGGATTATTATGCATAAATTTACCTAGAAGGGAACCCTTTTGATGAACTTGTAGTTATGTTCATTGATAACATCTAACTTCTTTGTATAGCATGCTGATATGATGATGTTCTTTAGGATAGAATAATGGTATGTATTGTATGAAGAAAAAAAAAATATAGATGTATATATTCTAGATTTGCATGATAGGACTATATTAGAATTATGTATGATTTAGTATGTTAGAATAATGTTGTAGGTGGGTCGTTATAATAGTGGTATCAAAGTTGGTCATATCTTTCAAAATAAACCTATGGGGATAGGTCTGTTATGTCTTTCATTGTGTGCATTTGGTGAGGTTAGTATAAGGATTTAGCCAAGGTTACCTTGTAACTTGGTTTATACTTATGTTAGGATGGTGAGACCACTTAGACCTTTTCCTCCTCTGTCAGATGTGGCCTAGATGGGGCATGCTATAGAGGTGATGACAGCTGCAATGCAACAACAGAGTGCCACCTTGGTTCATCAACACTAGACAACTTTGGCACAACCTGAGGCTACTCGAGTCACTGCCCAAGCCGCCCAAGCAACAATTCCTCTTGAGTTTCAAGGTCTAGCAAAATTTAGGAAGAATGATCCCTCACAATTCAGTGGAGACTCTAATCTGGATATAGTTGATCACTGGATTCGAGAGTTAGAGAAGATCTTTAGGGCCATCGCACGTCCTGAGAATATAAAAGTGACTTATGCCATATATCTATTAACTAATGAAGCAGAGTTCTGGTGGTAGGGAACTCAACAAATGATGGAAGCACACGAAGAACTCTTTACTTAGGGAAATTTCAAATAGCGTTTTATGGAGAAATATTTTTCGGATAGTGCTAGATATTCCAAGGAAGTGGAATTCATGAAGTTGGAACAAGGCAACATGATAGTGCATGAATATGCGACTAAGTTTGAACACTTACCTTGTTTTTATTCTCTAGCCACTATTGAAGCTTGGAAGTGCAGAAAATTTGAAGTTTGAGGTGAAAAAGATGGTGGTCCTTATGGTTGTTAAGGAATTTCCAGCATTGGTAGAAAAGGCTAAAATTGTGGAGTGCTTGGAAGGCAATAGTAGGGTGATCATAACCCATGGTCATGGATCATCTAGCAATAGGAGGGGAAACATCAGAAGAAGCCTTATTCTAGACCCTAACAACCTCAGGGAAATTAAATTATGACCTTGTCAGGGGCTCAAGGCATTAAATGCTTTAGGTGTGGTGGTCCACACTTAATGACTTATTGTCCTCAGAAGGAGATGGTGAGCTTTAAAGGTAAGCCTAATCATCTTGCAAGGAACTACTAAGCTTTGCTGAGAATTACGAAAGCAGGGAGTGCACCGAGCCTGAGAAGCCTAAGGTGGCTGGAAGGGTCTTTGTTATGAGTGGAGTAGAAGCCTCCAAGTTTGATGATCTTGTCCAAGGTGTGTGTGAAGTAATCAGTAAATCTTTATCTGTTTTATTTGATTCGGGAGCTACATTCTTTCATTTCCCATGATTGTGTGAAAAAATTGAAGTTGTCTGCATGTCCTCTATCTTTTGATTTGCTTGTCTCTACTCCTATAGCCACTTCTGTGGTAGCTTCCCTAGTGTGTGTTAGATGTCCTATTATGGTTAATGGACATAGTTACAAGGTCAATTTGATTTTTCTTCCTTTGACTAATTTGGACATAATCTTAGAAATGGATTGATTGTCCTCTAACCGTATTCTTATAGATTATGCTAAAAAGGTCCTTGATTTTCCATATCATGTGTGTGTTGACCTTATTTCAGCGAAGCAAGCTCAAACCTCCTTGAAGAATGAAGCCTTATGTTTTATGATCCTTTCTTTCTTGGAAGTCAAGGGTGATATTGACTTCAAGTTGATAGACATTATTAGAGAATTTATGGAGGTTTTTCCTGAAGAAGTACCTGGCTTGCCCCCACAAAGAGAGATCAAGTTCACAATTAACATGGTCCTAGGTGTTGGACCAGTGTCCATAACTCCCAATAAGATTGCACCACTTGAATTAGTTGAGTTGAATAAATAGATTAAAGATCTACTTGAGAAAGAGATGATTATACCTAGTGTTTCCTCATGGGGAACATTGATGTTATTGGTCAAGAAGAAGGATGATGGCTTAAGGTTGTGTGTTGATTATTGATAGTTAAATAAGCTCACTATCAAGAACAAGTACCTTTTGCCAAGGGTAAATGATTTGATGGATCAGTTGCGTGGGGGGAAGATTTTCTCCAAGATTGATTTGAAGTCAGGATACCATCAAATAATGGTGAAAGATGGAGATATATTGAAGATGAATTTTGAAACTCAGTATGGACAATATGAGTACATGGTTATGCCTTTTGGTGTGACGAATTCTCCTACTATATTTATGGATTACATGAATAGGATCTTTCGTCCCTTCATGGATAAGTTTGTTGTTGTGTTTATCGTCAACATTCTAATACATTCTCGTACTTGTGAAGAAAACCTGAGGGTGGTGTTGGAGATTGTAAGGGAAAAATAGTTGTATGCTAGGCTCTAGAAGTGTGAGTTTTGGATAAAAGAAGTCAAGTTTTTGGGCCATGATTTCAATGGGTCGCTTAAGTAACAAAGTGATAAGTAAATTATCGTCTCCACAAGGACTTGTACGATAAATGGATAATTTTTAGTAACTTAATTAGACTATATGAATTTGGAATTAGGATAAATTAAATCTAAACAACAATATGCATAAAATCTAGAAAATTAAGGAAAGAAATGAAAAGGGAAAAACATGGAGATTTGGTTGTATTTTGTATAGCCATGGTGAGGGGAGCTGCAAAGTAAGGCTTTATATCTCTCCCAAGCATCAAAGAGAGATTTTATGGCAGGCTGTCTAAAATTTATGATCTTTTCCCTGATGGCTTCCACTCTAGATTCTGGGAAGAAGTGATTCAAGAAATTCAAGCTATGGTTGGGATGAGCATTCAACCACATAGTTGCATTTCCTTCCAAGGAGAAAGGAAAAAGAATGAGCCTTGTGTGCTCCTCACTGATCTTTGGTAGCCTCACAAAAACATAAAGTTGTAGGAATCTGGTTAGGTGGTCATGAGGGTATTGACTGGCGGAACCCGTGAACTGATTGTGGTGCAATGTGTTGTGCACCCATGATGGAAAGTTGAGAGGGTGTCTCTTAGTATCTAGAGGTCTAGTGGGTTGACAAACCTTCACCCCTTGGCCAGTAGCCAATTTGCCCATTGTATTTTCACTTCCTGCCATTTCTTCTTTTCACTGTTTGACTCATTTGTGTCTTGGTCCTCAAAGAGAAAAACAGGAGGTGTGAACTATGGTGATGAACTTTCCTCCAGTTGTTGCTCGTTAGCCAACTGTCTTGCACGGTTGGCTTTACTATTCAAACATCCAAGGGTTGCTTCTATCTTTGGATTCTCAGGAATTAAGTCTTCTATTATGGTGTTGCTTCTTGTGCCAATACAACCTAGCATGAAATTTTTTTTGAAAAAACTAAAAGGAAAGGATTAACTTTGATTAAAGGGTGAAATAAGTAAAATTAAAAATTAAAATGAAAAAAAATGGTAGAAATCAAAAACCCTAGGGTTCAATTTAAAATTGCCGAAATAAGAGACACTAATCCTTGGCAATGGTGCTAGAAACTTGTTAAGGAATTTCTGTGTGGTCTAGTGAAACCACAGGTTTTGAAATAGTAATAGGACTTTCATCCAAGTCATCTCCCAAAGGACTAGTATTTATCTAGGCAATTCTAATTTAAAATTAAGGAATTTTTCTCAAAGGGTTGTTTGGAATAATGTAAAGACCAATGAGCAGTAAAATAAATAAATAAAGAACAATTGTAAGAACAAGAATAATGTAAAATGAAGTAGCATAGTCAATCACAATGTTGTTATAAGAAATGAGATGTTTCAACAACCATGGTTGAACTTGGTTTCCCTTGTTGGACAAGTGGCTTCAATAACTTAAGAAAGGGTGAATTAATTTCCCATTAACAAACTTTTAACCCCCTTCTAAATGATAGGCTCATAATGCAGAAGAAGAAGCAGCAATCAATTTAATAATGTTCTTTAAACATGCAAGACAAAATTGATTGCAATAGAATAAATGAGATAAGGGAAGAGAGAAATGCAAACTCGATTTATACTGGTTCGGCCACTTCCCGTGCCTACGTTCAGTCCTCAAGCAACCCACTTGAGATTTTCCACAATATTTGTAAAACTCCTTTTACAAAGTCTGAACCACACAAGGACAACCCTTCCCTTGTGTTTAGAAATCCTTACAACTTAAGAGACCCTCGGTCCCTTAATCAATCTCTTTGAATAAGAAGAAGAAGAAGAAGAATTCTCTCTTTAAGAGAAATATATTACAATTGAAGTTCCTGGATGAACTCTTAATAGATTTGCAAGTGTTTGCCCAAGAGTTGTTGAAAGAGCATTTGACAATGAAGTTCTCTTGGAATATCTCTCTCTTGCTTTTTGAAATCATACACACATATATAGGCCCTTCGTGCCTTTTCAAAATGGTTTGAAGAGATGTGTCTTTTCAAAAAGTTTTTTCGGAAATTTTTCACTGGTAATCGATTACAGGTTTCTGGTAATCGATTACACAGTTATATTTTGAAGGGTCATGACTTTTGAATTTGAATTTCAAGAGTTCCGTTGCTGGTAATCAATTACAAACATTTGGTAATCGATTACAGGTTCAAAATTCAAATTCAAAACCCTATTTAACATCTATTTTTCAAACTTGTCTTCTGGTAATCGATTACCAGAGCATTGCATGTCTTGGAAACACTTTGTTTTGAGGCAAGGCTTGATCTTGAGTTAATCTTTGAAACAAGGCTTTGTTTGTTGAAGCAATCTTGTATTAATCTTGAAGCAATGCTTATCCTTTGAAGCAACCTTGTTTGATTCTTCTTTGGCATCATCAAAATCATGTATTCATACATTCACATTCTCCCCCTTTTTGATGATGACAATCATTATCAAGTGATTTCTTTTCGACATCATCAAAACATGCATGATTCACATCCCTTATTTCAATGTAATAACCATAATTAGTCTAATCATTCATATAATTTTATCCCCAATTCATAAATATATTATAACCCTAATGTCATAGGCGAAAGAGCCTAAATTATTTAGATTAATTCCCAATGTCTTGGTAAATTAATCTAAATAATCAATGTTAGCGATTAAGAATTAATGGAGTGTAACTGATATTGACCTATGTCTAGTGACAATCCCAATTAGGTACTTTTACCAGTTCAGGAACCGAAAGAGTGTCTATCAACTAAACTATGGTTCCTATGATCAAGCAATAGGTGATCAATCTAGAACAAGCATTTAGAATATATGAAGAATAATAATCGCATAAACAATTGTATTAAAATGAAGAATTACATGAAATTAGGTTAGTTGTTCCAACCCTGGCAGATGAGGAGATTGGTTACTCGTAGCCTATTACAATCCTCAAAAGAATTCAAACAATGTGTAATAAATAACAAGCTAAAAGCCTACAAATGATCTACTCTCTCAGAGAACAACTGCTCCAATTTGTACTCCGATACTTCTTCCTTCGTGCACTAGGTTTTTATAAACTATAGTGGGCTTGGGCCTGTCATGACACCCTTGCGTAAGCGAGTTTGCTTCTTCCAAATTTTATTGCCTACTGTCTTCCCTCACTTAAGAACCTAGAATGTCACACTTAAGTGAGGCCTTTGTGTGTCTCTTGGCTTGGTTATCCTCGCTTAAGGTTTCCTTTGAGTTTAGGTTTTTCTATACTTGTAGCACCACTCATTGAGTTGGTGAGAAACCATGTTCCTTCATGGGAAGATGCCCAGGAAATGGGTTTTCAGACCTTACCTTACTTCAACATACCAAACACCACTAATACATATGTTTTTGTTCTTTTTACAGGTGTTGAGGGAAGGAGCCCAGAGTATGAAGAACCTCGGGATTTGAGGTCAAATCCTTTCCAAGGTGGAGGGAATGATGCAATCCTACCCCGCAAGGGCATTGGGTAGAAGACTCCAAGTAGATTGGGCTAGAGATCCAAGGGAAGGCCCTAGGGTTCTCATAAGCCTTAGGGTAGATTTCAAGCCCATGGGCTAAGTATGAGCCCGCTTATCTTTGTAAATATTAGAATAGGTTTTTCCTTCGTCTGGGCCTTGTATTTTGGCCATTCTAGTAGTATAGGGTTTTAGCCTTGTATTTTGGGGCATTTTGAGTAGTCTTTGTAGTAAGGACTTTTTTTTTGTATTTTCATGTTTTTTGTCATGGGGGTGAGCTTAGCTATTATAGGGGGTGTGTAGCTAAGCTCTAGCTTCTCATCTCAAGGAGGTGAGCTTAGCTATTAGAGAGGTACGTGTAGCTAAGCTCTAGCTTCTTTAGGAATCTTCTTAAGGAAGCTTCTCAAGGAGGTGAGCTTAGTTATGAGAGGGGTGTGTGTAGCTAAGCTCTAGCTTCTCAAGGAAGTTTTCTCAAAGAAGCTTCTCAAGAAAGCTTCTCAAGGAAGCTACCTAGTCTATAAATAGAAGCATGTGTACACTTGTTGGAACTTTGATGAATGAGAGTCTTGTGAGACATACTTCAAAGTTCCACTTCTCTCCCTCTTTTATTCCTTCAATTTCGTGCTCCCCCCTCTCTCTTTCTCTCCCTCTTTCTTTTCCTCCATTGAAGCATCCTTCCAAGCTTCTTATCCAAGGCTCATCTTGGTGGTGAAGCTCCTTCTTCCATGGCTTATTCCCTAGTGGATGGCGCCTCCTCTCACCTTTTCTCCTTTGTCTTCCGCTGCATCTCCATGGTGAAAAAATCACCATTAAAGGACCTCATTGAAGCTCAAAGATCCAGCCTCCATAGAAGCTCCACAAGAAAGCTTCCATCAAGTGGTATTCAGAGCACAAGAGCTTCAAGTAGGTGCTCCTTAAACCTCCATTAATTTTTTGCTTTACCTTCTCTTCCATTGTTGTTTCTTCATTTTTTTCTCCATGTATCTCCTCACATGTCTTGTGCTAAATGTTGTTAACATGATTCTTTAGAGTTTCCACCAATTAAACTTGCTATAGAAGCTAGATTTGATTTTCTATGGTTCAAATTTCTTGTTCTTGTTCTTGAACCATGAATTGTGTTGAGTTTAGGTTCCTTTGAGTTTTGTCTTGTTATTTTTTGTGGCTGAAACCTAAACCATAAAATTCTTACAAAAATATTAAAGTAGAAGAAAACCTCAAAAATCTAGAGTGACTTGTTCACCTATTGTAGTTTTGTCATAGAAGTCATGTCTAGTCATGAAACTTGTCACATAAGATTTCTTATGTTGTGCTGAATTTTATTTTCTTGTTTCTTTGTCTAACTCATTTGTTCATGAGTGTATGAAATTCTTTTAGCCTATTATTTGATTTGAGTCAAATCTTGCATGTCAATTAGTCCTTAACATGTTGATGCAAAATTCTTAGAGAGTCTTTGATTGTGAACCTTTTCTTGAACTTTTAGGTTTCCTTATGATTGTGTCTACTGTGAATTTGAGTTTTGGTGATTGAATTGCTGGCTGAAACTTTGATCCTAAGTGAATATTGAACTCCTAAAACTGTGGTAAACAAGACTAGTGAGTTCAACATACATAGTAAGTTTGAAAGTAAGCCCAAGGCAATCAATATACCATGCTTAAAAAAAAATCGCTGGTGCTGGCAGCTTGGACATACAAACTTGTAAAAATTACTGAGAATTGGTTACTTCGAATTTTGAGCTGAAATTTTTACTAAATTTTCTAGACATCTGGAAAAAATTTATAAAAAAATAACCAAGTGATTTGGATAAAATAAAAAAAATAAGAAAAATCACACAAGTTGGCAGAAAAATCAGTATCCAGAAAAAAAAAGTGAAAGGGAAGTGTGCTTCTTGTTTTGGCTAAAAATTTATTCTATAATTGGAAATTTCAATTGAAAATTAGTGTGAAAACAAGTGCCAAAGCTAGAGGTTTGTTGATTTTTTTTTATAGTTTTTTTTACTCTACTCTAGAGCCATTCTATGTTTCTCTTTGAGTCCTAGCTTGCTTCTATGTCCTTTTCATTGCTTTAATTGTTGAATAATCCTTGAAAAATTGTCTTGTTAAAACTCCATTGGTTTAACTTTCATTTCATTTTTTTTGGTCTTTGGTTATTGCTTGTCTCTTTGTTTCCTTGTTTGTGGGTTGCCATATAGGGAATTGGAAGGAGGATCGGTGCCATCCCTTGAAGAATTTGAGTCAAGAAGCAAGGGGCCAACCACCTTAAGAGCTATTGGACTAAGAAGCACTCCAAATTGAGTGAATCACCAAAGAGAGAACAACCACCAAAATTGAGTACCGTTTTGTAATTTTGTAATTTGCAATTTACTTACCTTTATTGCTTTCAAGTTTTGTAACAAAAAGGTCTTTCATGGAAGTGTGTTGGGAGCCTCCAATAGGTTACCAAACTTCCATTTGTGTGTAATAATTTTAGGCAATTTTTCCTTAGGATAGTGAGTGTTTTGTTGGGAACCTTGAATGTGGTCATCCAAACACTCTTAGGATTCGCCTAGTTTACTTTTCTTACTTTCATAGCTTATTTCCTTTACCTTCTATTGTCAAACTGCCTAGATAGCTTGCATTTTACCAATTAGTTTTAACCTTATCTTTCACACCTCTTTTAGTGTTTATTTTGGCTAGTTTCAACCATAGTTTATTTTACTTTTTTTTTTCAAACCCCCAACAAGAAAGAACCACAACTTAGGAACCAACATGAGTCATCATTCATCTAGTGTTAATGGCAAGGGTACTAGTCATAAAGACCCTCTATCTAGAATCTTAGATGAGTTGAGTTCCCTCAAGTTATGGAAAGAAAAACAAGAGAGAAAAGAAAAAGGAAAAAAAAGAGTGGAAGAAATAAGTCAAGATGAAAGAAAGAAAATAAGAGATGAAGAAAGAAGAAAAATAATGAAAGAAATGAAAAGAGAAAAGCATGTCTCCTATAGTAGTCATAACTCTTGCAAGAGCCTAAGTGAAGAACTTCATGACTATTACGAAGAAAGGCATAGGTCACATCTTAGACCTCACTCCTATAGAAGAGAAAAGGAAAGAAAGCCTCAAGAGGCTAACATTAACCTCCCATACTTTCAAGGGAAAGACAATGTAGAGGCTAACTTAGATTGGGAAATAAGGGTAAAGCAACAATTTAAAAAGAAGTCTACTTCAAAATCTTATGGCTCTCATTCTTATCCAAAGAAAGACCAAGGTCAAGGCATTTTAGGGGTGACACCTTCTAAGCCCAAAGATGATAAGGGGAAGATAATAGAAAAGCAAGCCCCTAAGGCTAGTATGCAAGAGAAAACTAGCTCTATAAAGTGCTTTAAATGTCTTGGAAGAGGACACATTACTTCTCAATGCCCCACCACAGAAACCATGATTATGAGGGGCCAAGACATTTATAGTAGCCAAGATGAGGCTACTACTTCACCTTTCTCTAGTGAAAGTGAAGAAGCAAAAGGGGAAGAATCTAGTGAAGAAATCTACCCCCAAGAAGGTGGACAACCATTAGTGGTTAAAGAGAAATGTAAGGAGGTAAGTGTCTCCTCCAAGAGGTTAGCTAAGAAGGAAACTCATTTTACAATAAAGACAAACATTAAATAAACTTTCCCTTTTAGACAACCTCCACATTTTCTCTTTTGTAAAAAGACACTTGCTAGCATTGCCACATCTCTTGGGCTTGAGTTTATTCCTCAAGTAAAGAAGTTGTTGGATGAGGGTTTGGTTCGCAAGAGCTTAAATCCTTGTGCTTTGTTGGTGCCCAAAATAGGTATTATTAGGCACCAAGTCCCTAAAATAGGTGGTATGATGAATGTTTTGAGTGATGCAGCCCTCTTTTGTAAAATCACTCGTACACCTAACATCTTCATGGTGTGTGTACATAGGGACCCATTAGGTAGGTTTGTTCTTATTTTTAGTTTCAATACAAACTTAGGTACTCATATGGGACACCTTAGGTTTGTCATACTTTTTGGTAGGAATAATCAATATGAAAATACAGAAAAAGGTATGTTTTATTGCGTTACTTTTCTTAATTTTTCAAATAGTGATCAAGGGGTTCCCATGAACCCTAAGAGAATAAAGGTCATTCCTGAGTGGCCCACTCCACCAAGTATAAGAAAAATTTGGGGCTTCCATGACTTAACAAACTTTTACAAAAAGTTTGTCCCATATTTTTCTATACTTGTAGCTCATTGAGTTGGTGAGAAACCATGTTCCTTCATGGGAAGATGCCCAGGAAATGGGTTTTCAGACCTTACCTTACTTCAACATACCAAACACCACTAATACATATGTTTTTGTTCTTTTTACAGGTGTTGAGGGAAGGAGCCCAGAGTATGAAGAACCTTGGGATTTGAGGTCAAATCCTTTCCAAGGTGGAGGGAATGATGCAATCCTACCCCGCAAGGGCATTGGGTAGAAGACTCCAAGTAGATTGGGCTAGAGATCCAAGGGAAGGCCCTAGGGTTCTCATGAGCCTTAGGGTAGATTTCGAGTCCATGGGCTAAGTATGAGCCCGCTTATCTTTGTAAATATTAGAATAGGTTTTTCCTTCGTCTGGGCCTTGTATTTTGGCCATTCTAGTAGTATAGGGTTTTAGCCTTGTATTTCGAGGCATTTTGAGTAGTCTTTGTAGTAAGGACTTTTTTTTTTATTTTCATGTTTTTTGTCATGGGGGTGAGCTTAGCTATTATAGGGGGTGTGTAGCTAAGCTCTAGCTTCTCATCTCAAGGAGGTGAGCTTAGCTATTAGAGAGGTACGTGTAGCTAAGCTCTAGCTTCTTTAGGAATCTTCTTAAGGAAGCTTCTCAAGGAGGTGAGCTTAGTTATGAGAGGGGTGTGTGTAGCTAAGCTCTAGCTTCTTAAGGAAGTTTTCTCAAAGAAGCTTCTCAAGGAAGTTTTCTCAAGAAAGCTTCTCAAGGAAGCTACCTAGTCTATAAATAGAAGCATGTGTAACACTTGTTGGAACTTTGATGAATGAGAGTCTTGTGAGACATACTTCAAAGTTCCACTTCTCTCCCTCTTTTATTCCTTCAATTTCGTGCTCCCCCCTCTCTCTTTCTCTCCCTCTTTCTTTTCCTCCATTGAAGCATTCTTCCAAGCTTCTTATCCAAGGCTCATCTTGGTGGTGAAGCTCCTTCTTCCATGGCTTATTCCCTAGTGGATGGTGCCTCCTCTCACCTTTTCTCCTTTGTCTTCCGCTGCATCTCCATGGTGAAAAAATCACCATTAAAGGACCTCATTGAAGCTCAAAGATCCAGCCTCCATAGAAGCTCCACAAGCAAGCTTCCATCATTAAGTGAGGACCTTCATTGGAGTTAGTTGTGCTCTCTGTCTGAGGTAGCTTAAGTGCTTAAAAGATCTCGCTTAAGCAAGTTAGAATCCATCATTTAGCTCTTAATTCCTTCTCAAGAGACTAGAGAGGCTCGCTTGAGAGAGGCATGTTAGTGGCTCCTCAAACTCCATCTGTCTTGGCTCGCTTAAGTGCACAACATGCCACGCTTAAGCGAGAAGATCACCACTTGTGATTTCTGACTAATTACCTGTAAAACTCACAAAAACATCAAGAAATCCTAACTAATTAACATCCTACTGTATCTAAGTGTAATTCCTTATTTAATGTTAACTTTGAGTCGAAACAAGGATCCATGTATAAAAAATGTCATATAATCACCTTAAATAATGTGTACAAATTATGCATATTTGGAGATTATCACTTACAGTTCAACAGGAAAGTCACTTCTTTCGTCATAGTAGGTTTGGACCAGTAGAGCACGCCTTTTGATGAAGATCTACACTTCCAAACTATGGACTTCATTTATTCTTCATAGGACTTTGACAGATCCTAGGAGAATGTTTTCTGCAAGAAAGAATCTCAAACACAGAGTATTAAATGAAGATCTTAAATGTCTTTCTTAATGCTATGCTAGATCGTCTTATATGGATGTATCGTCTAAAAACTCAGATGCAGGAATATAGACCATGTTATGATAACACATTAGACATAACTTTTACCATTTGTATTTATTTACATCTAATCAAAATAATTAGAAGTCATGATTCATCTTTAAGACATAAATGTCTTTTGACTTAACAATCTCCCCTTTTTTGATGATGTAAAAAAATTGCTGATATAAAAGTTGAAGACATATATGATATATATAATGACAATTTAAGTGTAATGTCAGTCTTATCAGATGCAATATAAGAAAATATAAAGACATCATGCATCATAAGACTTTGAGATAAAGTCCTTTTATAAGAAAACTCTTATTTTATTCATTAAAAACATATTACAGAGATAATAGATGAATAAGAAAAGCATAAGAGTTTAAAGATTTAATTAAGACAAATGTCTCCCTTAGATGATGCACTCCCCCTCAACTTGTGCATCTTCTATTATGGCTTCATTCTTCATCTTTTTATTTCTTCCCCCTTTGTTTGGAAGCTTCATCTTCCTCTTTAATCTTGCGAAGAAAATCATCCTTGAAGTCGTCATCACATGAACTATCCAAGGGAATTTCAACACATTTCTTAAAAAGTGACTCTCCAAGGATCTTCCATCTTTTGGCTTCTCTTTCAGCATGAGCCCTATCCTGAAGAGCTTCAACAAGCACCTCTCTTGTTATGAGAAGAGTTGTCTCAAGAAAAGGACATACTCTTGGGATGGAGGGCCATTGTAGACTTCCGTTGCCAAATCAGCAACAATAGAGGCCTCTTCATTAGAATTCACCTCGTCAATGATGGATTGTACTTGATGAATGAAGGTGAAGGTGGAGTTTGGAAGCTCAATAGTGAATGAGAAATTACGCTCAGACACAACAACGAAGTCTCTTTTCCATTGACAAATGCGATTAGATGGTGAATCAACCACAAAGGGATTGTGATTGATAGTTTGATAGCAACAACCTATCTTATGATGAACTTTATCTAATGGTGGCTTTTCCTCAGGTTCCAGACAAAAGTAATGAGCTCCCAATCTGTAATACCCTCGCAAAGCTTGTTTATCCCTGCTTATGAGGTCCTCTATTCTTATGTAGTTCAACTATTTCATGTTTGAAGAGTCTTCTTAGTCTTGCTTTCACTTAGCGCGTTAAGGGTGCATCTTCATCATCGTTAAGCATCTTGTCCTTGGCCTTACAACAATCTACCTTAGGAATTAGAATTGGCTTGTCCACTGCTAATTGAAACTTAGTTCCAGAGTGTGCAAGACACAAAAATTGAGAGCCTAACATGAAAGTCAGATGCATGTTTAGTCATTGCAGCCGTTTGAAGGAAGGTTGTCTTGCCCTGATTTCTTTATTGAATTGGTTGAGACACATGCACAACTGTGGGCCATAATCTGAGAACTCTCAATCTGAGAAGGTTGGACTCATCTTAGGATCTTCAAGGTAGATGTCTTCTATGTAGAAGGATTCCCCAAACTTAGCACAATTCCAAGGAAGAACTATGTTGAAGGTAGCCATCAGACCAAGAAGTTGTTGTTGGTCTAGAGGAGTGGAGAAAGGAATTTCATCAGAGGTAGCTTCTTTGCTTCTTTAGACAGTAGCTCTTGGAGGATAGACCTTCCTGTCAGATGGTCTGAGTTCAAAGATGATGTTGTTGAGGTTTGGAGGAGAGGAATTCCTTGAGGGAAAGTCCCTTATATGAATTACTCTTCCAAAGTAAGTTGACAAAGCATAGACCTCTTCTTCCTAGGTCTCAAAAGATGAATAAGATAAGGGATCAATCCTTCACACACCTATTTTCCATAGCTTGACCAGATTTAACTTTTGAAGTTCAATCTTCTTCATCTTTGGGTTCAAGCGTTAGGTGCCAAGGTCCATCTTCTCTCTCCATGCTTGGTTATTGGTTTGCCCTTCAAACAGTATGTATCCCCTAAAGCCATGGTAAAGTCTGATGTTTCCATCTGAAACATGTACGAACTTAGGTTCAGTCTAAGGTTGAGATCTTGAGGGCAACAACCAATCAATTGAGTATCTATCTGGTCTGCTCAGACGTAGATGCAATTTGTTGAAAATATCAATTAAGATTTGAGATGCGGCAGTAGTGTCAGTCCTATTTCTAGTTTCCAATCTAACTTTCATAGCATAAAAAAGAACAAACTTAGCAGCTCCACAAATGTTTTCTAGTCTTGAATGTCTACTTCTAACATAGGTTGAGCAAGCAGAGCATCAACAAAAGCTTCATCTTTAGTTGTGATTGGACGAGGATGCAAAGGTGCAACCCCAGGGTTTGTTTTAACGGTATCTAAACTAATAACAACATTAGACCCTTGCAATGAAACTTCAATGACATACTGAACTAAAGCCTCTCTTTCTTCTTCAATTATTGCTTCTTGTACTATAACTGGTTTAAGTTCTGCATCTTTTTTAGTAGATGCTATAGAGAATATTTCAATACTTATTTCCAAAGTTGATTGAACTATGGCATCAAACTCTACCTTTTGCAACTCCTCTTAAGATGCAACTTTGACAACCTCAAGCACCACTTCATCAGGTACTTAATCATTGGCAGGTACATGTCTTATCTTCTCTTCCCTTATCAAGGTCTTTAGAAATTCAATAATGACTTCTTCAGGAATATCTTTTGAAGCTTATCCTTCAAGGGTAACAACCTTCATTGTTGCTTTTGTTTCTGCCTTTTTTTTCATGGCCTTTTCTGCTTTTGCCTTTCTCTTAGCATTTGCAAGAGAACGTTGCTTGGCCTTGGCAATAACAGCAACTTCAGCTTTACTGGGGGGGATGAAGTAGATTGGGTGTTGGTTGGGAAGGAAGGGCTAAGGAAGATGAGGGTAGATGGGTAGGTGTTTCTAAGATTTCCACCTCAGATAATGGTGTGGCTAGTATAGGTTGGGAAGGTTCATAATTTTGAGGAGATGATGATAAAGGTTCAACTGTTGGTTGGGTCTAGAAAGGTTTGGCTCTAATGGTAGGCTTTTTGGGTTTGGGTGCATGGTCTGAGTCAGATTTTGAACCCTTTCTCTTTTGGGGATCATATGAAGATTGGGTTTTTGACGTTTTGGCTAAGCATGGAGGTTCAGGGTCAAAAGATGGAGCATGGTGTTTTATTTTGATGAGTAGCTTGTGCATGGGTTGGCTAGATTTGACTTGCTCCCATTGCATCTGTTGAGAAGATGCTCCAGACTCATGATCTAAAGGATTAGCTTGAGTTCCTACAGTCTGATCGGCATAAGACAGAGGAGTCTTAATCACCTCCTTCTTCACTTTCTTCTTTATGTGCCTTTGCACATACTTTTGGGAATTGTCAGCAATTCCCATCGATAAAGGTAACCCCCTTCAGCTGAGTAGCTCCATCAAAGAAACCTACACTCCAACTAGCCTTAGAATATGGAAGAAGAACATTCTATTAGGAATATGGCTCTTCTTCACCTTAGGGTTGAACTTGTTCTTGAAAGCTTGCATCTAGTAGAAGATGATCTCAAGCATATTCAATTCACCTTCTCACCTACCATGATCTTGTAGATGCAAAAATAGTGTTTGTCATTGACATAGTCTCTTGAGCCTACCCCAGGCATGACTATGTTAAACAACACATTGTAGATCATCCTACACAAGTAGGTTAAGTTAGTTGTTCTCAAGAAGGTGTTGAGAGCCTTTTTTTCACCTTCATCTAGGCAAGATTTTCCATAGCGCAGCTTGTCCATAGTCTCTTGGGTTATCTTCTTCTCCCAGTCTTTGTTGATGGCTAAACCATCCAAAGCACATCCAGACGCAGTAGCAAGGGTGGTTGGAGAGATCACCATTTGAGTTCCAACAATAATCCCCTTAATGCTGACTCCATCTTGCCTTGTAGTTCCCGAGAAAAGGGAATAAGGACCATAATTTCAGGTACTGAACTTCTCTAGAAAAGATGTCCAACCAAATCTGTCAAAGAGTCCCTTCACGTCAAAGCCTTCTTCCTTCAGGCTTTGGAAGTTTATCCATTTTGCAGGGATAAACCAGCCCTCAGGGAAAGCTTGAGTTACATCTCCAACGTTGTTGATGGTAGGGATACCAATAGACTCTTTCTTCCTTGGGGGTGCTAGTGTTCATAAAGAGGATTTAGAAAAGAGAGAAAAGAGAGAAAGTTTTGAAGTTTGTGAGTTCTCAGACGATGATTTGCATAAGCACAAATACTTTTGAGAGTTCAAAATTTTTATGAACTTCTCCATGTGCCTACGTTTGCCTATTATAGTTTTTCAAAAAGAAAAAGAGAGAGTTTGATGTAACGACTCAAATCTCATTAAATATATTTTGAAAATTGTTTTTCAATCATGGCAAGAATTGTGGTGCATGTTTCTTAATAAAAATTGAAACATTTTTGTCTTTTTTATCACATTTCCTCTTCCGTCTATACACTTCAACAAACGTTAGTCTCAATAGATTAATAGTAATAGAGTAAGACGATGTCTTCGTCTGTAAATAAACATTTCATTAATCTAATAAACTAGTCATATTTAAGTGTTCCCTTATACATACGAAACATTCTTCAGACAAAGGCTTCATGAAGATATCACGTCGTTGATGATCTATGTCTGCAATCTTTATATCAAAAACACCTTATTGCACATAATCAGAAATGGAATGATCTCTTATCTCAATATGCTTAGCCTTTGAATGTTGTATAGGATTTTTAGATAGGTTGATTGCACTAGTTTTGTCACAATATACTGGTATATTGTTTTAAATACTAGAGTAATCTTCCAGCTGATATTATACCCATAACAATTGTGAACGACAACGTGTAGCAAACACATATTCAACTTCAGTTGAAGATAGAGCAATGGAATTTTGTTTCTTGCTTGCCAAAGATATCAAACAATGTCTAATATAGTGACATCCTCCACTTATGTTCTTCCTTTCTACTTTGTCTCTTGCATAGTCTGCATCACAATAACCTACTAACCTGAAATCTTTGTTAGAGATAAGGGGAGCAACATGAAGATAAAGCTTTGAAGCCTTGAAGAGTTTTTTCTTTTTACATGCTCAACTCATTGAGTGAAATTTGTATTGATTGTTGTCTCTTAGTCTATCTATGTGTACATCATGCATCATCATCTAGAGATAGGAAGATTGTTTCTAAAGTTATAAACTTCTTCAGTGCATAAACTCTCTATTTTAATTGATTACCCATTATCCTTAATCGATTACGAAAGTCTTTTGAGAAGCTTGTAGAGAGATCTTTGTTCTGGTTTAATCGATTACCAGTTATCCATAGTCAATTACACAGTTCTGTTGAGACCATGTCTAGTTTTCATGAGTCTCTACTTTAATCGATTACTAGGTTATCATAATCGATTACATTGTTCTTGAAAGTGTTCCCATGAATGATAAAGAAACACTTTAATCGATTAAATCAAGAATCTAACCGATTACATTGTTCTTGAAAGCTTTCTAGGTTTTGAGAAGAATATTTTAATCGATTAAAATGGGAATCTAATCGATTACTTCTTTGAGACAATCGATTACATTGGCAATTTAATCGATCACAAACGATTATAACTATTTTGTCTATAAATAGACACCTTGTGTTCTCACTTTCATGCATTTGAATGAATGAGTTAGACCGAGCTTTTTCAACTCACACACTCTAGTCTTCATTTCTGAAGCGTTCATGGTTAAAGTGAGTTGTTAACATCTTATGAGATCAAGAGGAGATCCATTCAATCAAGCATTGGTTCTTGCATTTGAATAACCAGGTTGTGTCTCTCCTTGACTCAATTTTCATATGTTTTTACATGATACAATAAGGCTTTCTAGTTTGAGCTAACGGTAGGTGTCTCTTAGGCTTTCATTCACAAAGGACCCTAGGGTTGGGTGCTTTAGTCTCTTTTTCTAGGTAGGACCTGAGATTGATTGTGGTTGCTTGTAAGAACTCAAAGTGCATAGTAGAAATCTAATTCAGAATGAATTACATAACTGGAGTAGCTTCTCTATAAATAGAAAGTAAACTAGTATAAATCTTGTTGTTCATTCTTGCTCATTCTTTATCAATTTGTTGAGTTTAAAGATATTTATTTTTTAAAGAACTTTAACATAAGGATATTGTGTATGGGTGATTGATTAGATATTGGTGCTAAATAAAAAGTTTGTGGTCTGATCCTTGGAAGTGAAAGTTTTCAAAACTTTGTTTTTAAGTTTGATTTGTTTTCAAAACCAATTCACCCCCTCTTGGTTTGTGAATTCCATCATCTTTTTCAATTGGTATAATAGCTACATCTTGAAAGTTGCTCAAGATCACAATTTTTCTAAAATAGGCTCTAAACAAATCACTTTCAAAGAGAGTGTTTCTCTCAATCGACCATCATTGTTTGAGGAAGAACATTTTTTGTATTGGCAAAAGAGAATGAAAATATTTATTCAGTCAATTGATCTGGGTGCATGGAATGGTATTGTTAAAGGACTATTCATACCAACTAAAGAAGTCAATGGTGAATTGGTCCCTAAAGAATGGGATGAGATGAAAGATGACAAGAAAAGAAAAGTGAAAAATGATCAAAAACCTAAAAGCATTTTAACTTTTGGTTTATCTTTTGATGAATTTTCCCATACTGCAAGGTGTAAAAGTGAAAAGAAGATATGGAAAATGCTTGAAGTCACTCATGAAGGCACTACGGATGTAAGAAAAGCAAGAAAGCACACTCTTGTATCTGAATATGAAACTTCTCGAATGAAGAATGGTGAAACCATTTTAGAACTTAAAACAAGATTCATCCAAATAGTGAATCACTTGCTTGGTCTTGGGAAAACGTTTGAAGATGATGAGCTAAACACCAAGATCCTCAATTGACTTATAAGAACTTGGGAATCGAAAATCATAGTGGTCAAGGAATCTAAGGACTTGGTATCTATGTCGATGGAAGCTCTTTTCGAAAAATTGCTTGCATAAGATCATGAGTTGATTCAACAATCTCATGCAGAAGATACACAAAAGAAAAAAAAGAAAGGGATTGCACTCAAGGTTAGTTCCACAAAGGAAGATCATAAATAAGGCTCTAGTGATGATGAAGATGTAGAGAATTTGAGCTTGATGGTGAAGAAGTTTGGGAAATCTCAAACGGTCCAAAGATAGAAAATTCTCTAAACCTTCAAAGAAGGTGGAAAGCATTAACAACACCTTCACATGCTTCGAATGCGAGAAGCAAGGCCACATCAAATCAGACTTTCTATCTACCTTAGAAAACAACTTGTTGAAAAAAAGAGGAAAGAATGATAGAAAATAGAAAAAGACCTACATAGCTTGGGAAGACAATGCGTCCAGATCCTCCGATTCTTTTAGTGAAGAAGAAGTTGCAAATGTGTGCTTGAAGGATGATTCAAAGGATGACTCCTCAACCATTGAAGAAATTGAGGTGTTCCTAAAAGCAAGAGACTTACTATGTTACTTGGATAGTGGCTGCTCTAGGCACATGATGGGTGACAAGTCCAGACTTACTGACCTTGTGTTAAAGGAAGGTAGATATGTCACTTTTGGAGACAACAATAAAGGGAAGAATTATAAGAGAAGGGAATATTGGAAATCAACATAAGACACAAATAAAAAATGTTTTGTGTGTTGATGGACTTAAGCACAATCTCTTGAGCATAAGCCAACTATGTGACAAAGGCTTCAAAATTGAATTCAAGAAGAATTGTTGTCTCATTTGTGAAGTAAAAACTAGTGAGGTTGTTCACATAGATGAAGATGTAGGTTTTTAGGATAAGGACATTGCACTTGAAGATGAAACCAAGTTTAATGATCTTGAACAAAGCAAGGAAATCATTGCCACATCTCCTAAAGACCTCCCAAAGGAATGGAGAACTCAAAGAGACCTCTCCTTGGACAACATCATAGGTGAAATATCAAAAGGAGTATGTCCTCGCTTTAGACTTAGGATTTTATGCAATAACATGACATTTGTTTCTCAGATGGAACCTAGAAACATGGATGAAGCATTGTATGATAAGCATTGGTTGTTGGTTATGCATGAAGAACCAAATTAGTTTAAAAGGAATGAAGTGTGGGATTTAATCCCTCAACCCGATTCTCACAAGCCAACCAGAACTAAATAGGTGTTTCGAAACAAGCTTGATGAAGCAGGCATCATAGTTAGGAACAAGGCCAGATTGGTTGCTAAAGGATACAACCAAGAGGAAGGCATTGACTATGATGAGACCTATTCCCCTGTTGCAAGGTTGGAAGCTATTAGGCTATTACTTGTTTTTGCTCGTATTATGGATTTCAGGTTATATCAAATGGATGTGAAGACTGATTTCTCAATGGATACATTGAAGGAGAGATATATGTAGATAAGTTGCTAGGTTTTGTAGACTTTTAACATCCTAATCATGTTTACAAGCTGAAAAAGGTGTTGAATGGTTAAAAAAATCACCTAGATCTTGGTATGAAAGATTGAGCAATTTCTTAATTGGACAATATTTTGGAAGTGGTCAAGTTGATAAAACATTGTTTATCAAGTGATCAAACAACGATTTGTTGCTTGTGCAAATTTATGTTGATGACATAATTTTTTGTGCTACTAATGAAGCTTTGTGCAAAGAATTTTCCAATTCTATGCAGGAAGAATTTGAGATGTCTATGATGGGAGAATTGACTTTCTTCCTTGGACTTCAAGTAAAGCAAATGAAACATGGAACCTTCTTATACCAAACCAAGTATTGTACAAAATTGATTTAGAAATTTAGTATGGAAAAAATGCAAAGAAGCATCGACACCAATGACAACATCCACTTATCTTGACTTGGACGAACAAGGTAATTTAGTAGATGAGTCAAAGTACAGAGGTATGCTTGGTCCACTCCTTTATTTGACTATAAGTCGACCTGATATTATACTTAGTGTTTGCTTGTGTGCAAGATATCAAACTAATCCTAAGGAATCTCACTTAATAGTTGCCAAAAGGATTATTAAGTACCTTAAGGGCATAACCAGTGTTGGTTTGTGGTATCCCAAAGGTACCTTCTTAAGTCTAATTGGCTTTTCAGATTCTGATTTTGCAAGATGCAAGCTAGATAGGAAAAGCACAAGTAAGACATGTCACCTCTTGGGAAGTTCACTTGTATCTTGGAATAGCAAGAAACAAGCCTGTGTAGCACTATCCACTACAGAAGCGGAATACATTGTAACTGGAAGTTGTTGTGCTCAAAGTCTCTGGATGGAACAACAACTTTAAGACTTTGGGGTAAATCTTGATCACATTCCTCTAAAATGTGACAACACAAGTGCTATAAACTTGTCTAAGAATCCGGTCATGCATTCTAGAACTAAACATATAGAGATTAGACATCATTTTCTTAGAGATCATTTATCAAAAGATGATTGTTGCATTGAGTTTGTTGATAATGAACATCAACTAGCTGCAATTTAATATTGTGCTAGAGATAGGTTCTTCTTTATTAAGAATAAGCTGGGTATTCTAGATGGATCTAGCATAGAATGATATTTTGCGTTAGTATGTGATTCTTGATGTATGCTCTTTATGTCTGTCATTTTATGCTTTGAATGCCTCTGTATGTTAATTGTTAGACTTTTGGCAAGTGTATCAATTATCGTCGTAGGTTACAGATTTATAAAAAGAGATCGTCTCCACAGGAACTTGAGTTACTTAAGTCATTCGGATAAATGTTATCAGTTTAATAGTTATGTACAAATTTAATCAAAATATCATGGGTTTGTCTAACTAATGAAAGATAACTAAAGTAACGGAATAGCAGAAATAACAGAAATTACAAAAATAACGGAATTTAGTGCGTTGGAAATACTTAAAATTACAAAACAATAATAACGAATTTAATTAATTCAATAAAAATGTAGGATTGGATTTCATTGTTCATACCTTTGTATCCTAATAAGATTAACATATATGAATCATTTTATAACGTTACTGATGCACACATTAAATTACCCCGAATTGATCCCTTGCACTTGAGAATCCTAAGAATATTTAGCGAATATCAATTTCTCGCATATGAAGTAAATACCCCAACATTACAATCATAATTTTGTGCTATTTGCAATCAAAATGTTATGTTCTATTTCTAGCATTGTAATGTAAAGAGTAAATTCATTCAATTCAAATTCTAAGAATACTTTTCAGTCAAACTTAACATCCAATTTCCTGAAACTAGTGATCAAATAGAATCAAACATTACGAACATAATGGAATCACCAATAATGAGTAGAAAAGGTTCATACATATATAATATCAAAAGAGATAAATGAAGGTATAAAGATTACATCCAATCCTTTGGAAAAACTAGTCAATCAATGCGTAGAGCACAAGATCAACATGAGAAATGATGAAGGATGCGATCCACGGTCACAACTCTATCGCGCCCGGGCTCCACTTTCCACTTCCTTCTTCACTTCCTATGTTTATGCTTTCTCTATGCCTCTGGGGTCCCTTTCTTCTTCCTTGGCATGACTATTGATAGAAAAGACCCAAGAAGTGCAGATAAATTCACCTAGGTGAGCTAAACTCGCCCAAGCGAATTTGTTGCTTAGCTCTGAAGGCACAGACTCGCCCAAGCGAGTTGATTACTTATGCCCGAAGAAACCTGATTAGCCCAAGCGAGCTGGTTGCTAGCCTGGTCAAATGGATGTATGAAATCTTGGAAAAATGACCATTTTGCTCTTCATTTTAACTTGGTCTCTGGATTCAACCATCAAAACCGATAGAATTATGGATGAATCTTTCATACTTAAACAAAAAAATTAGCAAATGTACAATACATATAAACAACTAGATTTAAGGGAAGTTTATAAGAAAACTATTACAATTGAAAGATAAGTGCTAACATTTTAATCCCAAAAATAACTAAAATATGAAACTTATCATTAATATGATGAGATGTGTTTGAAAGTTTTTTTCTTCTGAAAATACATAGTTTGCTATGTTTTCCATGATTTTCACTATTTTAATCGATTATGTGTTCGTTTTAATCAATTACACAATGTTGGTGTGTGTTTATCAATCTTTCAAGTTTCTGTTTTAATCGGTTACCTTATGTTTTAATCGATTTCAACGTATGTTTTTGTGGTTTTATGGTTTAAAGTTTTCTATTTTAATCAATTATTCCTTCGTTTTAATCAATTACTTGCTATGGTTTATAACTTCTTTTGGCTTTGTGTTCTATTTTAATCGATTATGTTATGTCTTAACCAATTATAAAGGCCTTAGAGGGAGTTTCTCTATCAAATTTAATCGATTACACTGCGTTTTAATCGATTACTTATATCAGCTTTTGGTTTTTGGGTGAAAACAAAGGCCAATTTAATCAATTACAATGTAATTTCAATCGATTACTTGCATGTTTTTTGTGTGTTGTAATATGTTACACCTCTTTGCCTTCACCTTATCAACCACAATTATCATTGCATTTACTCCCACAACCCACCTCAGCCAATCAAAATGCTCTAGCCTCTCTTTAAAAGCAAACCTAAACTTATCCACAAATCACGCCAACACATTTTTTTTCAAGTTTTTATTACCAACCCTCTCTGAACCCAAACCTCTTCTTCTCTCAAACCTTCTATCTTCTCTTCAAAATGACGAGTAACCCTTCAAGAGTTGAGAAGAAGGCAAAGTCTTCCAAGAGGAAGCAAGGTGAATGCTCTCATGCTGCTATCAATCACTTGGACACATGGTTCACATATGAAAGTAAGAAGAATGACTACAAGATGATATATGCTTTAAAAAAATGTGAGGGTACCCAAGTATTAGGACTTGGAATGGTTTTCTTAGCAACATTCCCAATCTGCTGCAAGTTCAAGGGCCATCAAAGCTAGTGCAGATGAAATAGACCTTTATCCAGAGCTAGTCAAGGTTTTTTACACTAGTGCACGTGATGACCTTGAAGGTAACCTCTTCTCTACTATTAATGAGGTAGATATGATCATAGGTGTTGTTGTGTGGCAAGAAGTAGCTGGTCTGGGCATGGGTGGAGTCTGCAAGTTTGATGAAACTCCTGATGGTTACAACAAGATGCAGACCTATAGAGGAATGCTTCTTGACCTTGCTAGGATTTTAAAGAATCACCTAGGAGTTGGTGGACTGACTATAGAGGACAAAATGCTAGTCTACCTTATATCCTACATTCTCACACCAAGGTCAAGCAATCATGCTTAGGTTACGGATGATGATCTACAGATTGTTTATGGTCTAAAATCAGATATCAAGATGAATTGGGTATTGCTAATTGAAGACATTATGCTGAAATTTTTTCACCTTGTGGATTATGAGTTTCCTTATGTTGTGCTTGCCTCTAGATTCATTGACTACTTTAAGGTTGATGTCTCTAATGAGATTATGGATTTTACCAAAGCCTCTAGTGAGATTACCAAAAGACATCTCGATAAGTTTGGAATAAGGCATACTGATCATGAATGAATAATGGCTAGAGAGCCTACTACTGGAAATGTTGAAGAGATGGAAGAAGATGATGAAGCTAAAGCTCAACACGAGCCTGCACCTCAATGGACTCCTTTTTAGTCTCTTATGATTTAGAAGATGGATGTTATGATTCACCTCTATCAAGAGCACTTAATCGAAGTTCACAACTCTTTGGAATATATCAATCCCTGACTGAAAACATAGAAACTAGGCTAACTCTTAGTAACATCCTAAGCCCCTCCTAAACCCTAATGAGGATGAAGCTTAGTTGTGTTTTAAATGCTTGTTTCCGCTATTTAGTTGTCCATTTTGATTGTCTTTTTTTTAATTCTATTTCTATTTCTCTAGTCAGTTATGATGTTTTGATTAAGTTTTTACATTTTTTGTTGTATTGATTAAATGATATGAATTAAATGCTATGATATTTTCCTAGTTCACATCATATGTTTGTTTTTTACTATATGAGTGTTTTGACTTTTTGGGCTTATTGAGCCAAAAGGGGGAGAAGTATATTGTATTGTACCACAGTACATTAAGGGTGAAGTATATTCCACTGCATACATATATTTAGTCATTTACTCAACTCTATTATGATGATGATGATATAATTTGACAGTTTTCTTGGCCATAGTGTTCACTTTTTTCAAGTTTATTTCAAGAAAAGTTTCTACTCTAAAGCCTTTCCATATGCACTCAATGGTAATTAGAGTTTGGCATCATCAAAGCCAAAAAAAAGGGAGATTGTTAGAGATAGGGGGAGCAACATGAAGATTAGGCTTTGAATTCTTGAAGAGTTTTGTCTTTTTACATGCCCAACTCATTGAGTGACATTTGTATTGATTGTTGCCTCTTAATCTATCTATGTGTACATCATCCATCATCATTTAGAGATAGGAAGATTGTTTCTAAAGTTAAAAACTTTTTCAGTGCATAAACTCTTTGTTTTAATCAATTGCCCGTTATCCTTAATCGGCTACGCATGTCTTTTGAGAAGCTTGAAGAGAGTTTTTTGTTATGGTTTAATCGATTATCAGTTATCCTTAATCGATTACAATGTTCTATTGATACCGTGTCTTGTTTTCATGAGTCTCTACTTTAATCAATTACATCATTCTTGAAAGTGTTCTCAGGAATGATCAAGAACGCTTCAATCGATTAAATCAAGAATCTAATTGATTACATTGTTCTTGAAAGCTTTTCAGGTTTTGGGAAAAACACTTTAATTGATAAAAATAGGAATCTAATCGATTACTTCTTTGAGATAATCGATTACATTGTGTCGCAACGTGCCCTTCGCGGGCGAGCGAGGGCGAGGCTCACGGGTGCGCTTTCCAAAGGAGGAAAATGCGCGGAGTCGCTACCAATGTTTATTTGTGGGAAACGTCGGAAAAACCGAAGGAAACCGGTCAAAAATGAAAATTCTAAGTTCGGGAGTTGTATTTACGCTTGAGGAAGGTATTAGCACCTCTCACGTTTGTCTCAAAGGACAACAGCCTATTTTTTAGAATTGTGGAATTGTGTTATCTTAACTTTTATTTCTTTTTATTTTTTGAGGTCGACAAAAGCGGGGTTTTTGCTTTTACGTACCCTCCTTTGGAGAGGAAATCAGACCTACGTAGTTCTTTCTTATGCGTGAATCAAGTGGTTTTACTTGAAAGGTGATCATTTTAAGGCGTTGGACCTTAAAAATGATCCATATTACTTGGTAAGAAACAGAAATGATAAACTTTCAAAATCCTATTTTTGTGGACGAGCTTGACTAGGCGAGTTGATTTTAGCCTTAGTTTCACTTTAGTTATTAGTCAATTCAATTAAGAATGAGAAATCCCAAAGAGAAAACGTCCGATTGATTTTTCGCTTTTATTTTACTAAAAGATATTTTTTGATTATTATATTATTATTTTGCCTCTTTTTTGATTTCCAACGTGGTTACGGCACGACCGAACGGTCAGAATTCATTTTAACCAAAATTAACGGATGATACAATTCAAACGATCGGTGGAAATTTATTTTATTTTTAAATTAAGCGAGAAATAACTTAAATAAATGACTTAAGCACGTCAAAAGGGGGTATAAAAAGTAAATGAAAACGAGAATAAAAATACATGAAACAAAATGTGGACCACCACGGGTACATAGAATGAATTGAAAAGCTTGGTTTGAGGTACTTACCCGTTGAAGACTGAAGAAAACGAAGAACGAACGATGAATCTTGAAGAACGGTCGAGAATCTTCGCGTAATTACTCACGGAAACGTTACGGAAGCGCCTCGGCTCGAATTTTTTTCAAGGAACTAATTTTCCTCAGCAATTTCGAGAGAGAGAGAAGTGCCTAAGGGGCTGAACCCTTTTCTTCTTCACTTCTCCCCCTATTTATAGCAAAATAGGGGAGAAGCATGCCGCCCAGCTCGCCTAGGCGAGCAAGGTTGCTTCCTCCAGAAGCAACAGCCTTCTGGAGGAAGGGCCTGGAAGGCCCAAGTGGGCCAGATTGCTATTTGCACCCCCTTTTTACTAAATGCACCCCCTTCTATTTTTTTGATAATTCTTTTTTCCGTAACGTTACGAAACTTTACGAATTTCGTAACGATACTTATTTCCCTTCCGCAAGGTTACGAATCCTTACGGATTATGTATTTACTCTTTTTTAGCTTTCGAAGAAGTTACGGAAACTCACGGATTGCGCAAAAATATCTCTTTTCGACTTCCGCCACATTACGGAATTTCACGGATCGCGCAAGCCTGCTTCCTTTTGATTTTCGAGACGTCTTGGGACTTCATTTATTGTGCAACAAAGGACGCCAAGTACCTCAAAGCGGCTAACCAAAGGTTGCATGTCATCAAGTAATAATCCCCGGACGAAATTAGGGTATGACAGTTGCCCCTCTTTACTTACCTCTCATCGGAGATAAGAGGAAAGCAAAGATAGGACACTGATTTCGTCCATCCTGCCCTTTCCGTGATGACGACTCTCGTCTCTACTCCTTCTCTTTTTTCTGCACAAAACAAAATACAAACAACAACAAGAACAACGAATATAATATACATATACACATATACACATATTTGGCGAAGGAACCAATCCGGAAGACAACAGAATAACGTGTTTCCCAGTCACCAGAGGCTTCGCGCTTGACAATGGAGGACACATGAACAGCGCTAGGCAATAACATTCATGGGGCTCCGTAAAAGGGTGAGAATGGAGGATTGCCTTGAGGGTCTTCACTTAGGCAATCATGAAACACAGCTCCAAACTCGAAAGTGGAGGACACATGAACAGCCCTAAGCAATAACATTCATGTGGCTCCGAAAAAGGGTGAGAATGGAGGATTGCCTTGAGGGTCCTCACTTAGGCAATCATGAAACACAGCTCCAAACTCGAAAATGGAGGACACATGAACAGCGCTAGGCAATAACATTCATGGGGCTCCGAAAAAGGGTGAGAATGGAGGATTGCCTTGAGGGTCCTCACTTAGGCAATCATGAAACACAGCTCCAAACTCGAAAGTGGAGGACACATGAATAGCCCTAAGCAATAACATTCATGTGGCTCCGAAAAAGGGTGAGAATGGAGGATTGCCTTGAGGGTCCTCACTTAGGCAATCATGAAACACAGCTCCAAACTCGAAAATGGAGGACACATGAACAGCCCTAAGCAATAACATTCATGTGGCTCCGAAAAAGGGTGAGAATGGAGGATTTCCTTGAGGGTCCTCACTTAGGCAATTATGAAACACAGCTCCAAACTCGAAAATGGAGGACACATGAACAGCCCTAAGCAATAACATTCATGTGGCTCCGGAAAAGGGTGAGAATGGAGGATTGCCTTGAGGGTCCTCACTTAGGCAATCATGAAACACAGCTCCAAACTCGAAAGTGGAGGACACATGAACAGCCCTAAGCAATAACATTCATGTGGCTCCGAAAAAGGGTGAGAATGGAGGATTTCCTTGAGGGTCCTCACTTAGGCAATCATGAAACACAGCTCCAAACTCGAAAGTGGAGGACACATGAACAGCCCTAAGCAATAACATTCATGTGGCTCCGAAAAAGGGTGAGAATGGAGGATTTCCTTGAGGGTCCTCACTTAGGCAATCATGAAACACAGCTCCAAACTCGAAAGTGGAGGACACATGAACAGCCCTAAGCAATAACATTCATGTGGCTCCGAAAAAGGGTGAGAATGGAGAATTGCACTAAGCAATCACTACGCATGACTCCAAACTCGAAGGTGGAGGACGCATGAATGAAAACACAATTCATGGGGCTCCGAAAAAGATTGGCAGGACCGAACGGTCCACCAGGTTTTCCACCTAAAAAGAAAACATGCTTTCTGCAAAGAAAAATAAATCATTCGCGAGAGCACCATATCTTAGAGAAACAATATACTTTTGCTAAGGGTAATCTTCCTTGTAACCGAGAATGAAGGGTAAGACGTCAACTTTTAGCTTTAAAACGAACATGCAGGGGAAACATCGGGTTGAGCTGAAAATAAATCACTCATAGTGTATAAAACTCACAAGGCAAATGTTTTGTCCTATTCCCAAACCATAACTGCACCATGACTCTATTTTGCACACGATTTCCTATCGAATCAAAGATCAAACGTACGATCACGGACCAATAGGATTTTCTCAAGGATAGTGTTTTTGGAGAGGAAGCTGGGTGTTTCGGTCTTTTCCTCTTTGTTCATGTGGGGTGGGATATTGCCAGTCAAGAATGATTCTGAGTGGCAATCTGGCTTTGAAGAATTTATGTCCTCTTTTTTCATTGATCGAGAATTGCTTCTTTTTCCCTTTTTACTTCTTTTCAATCTTTGATCGGGAATCCTTCTTTCCTTTCTTCTGTTCTTTTCTTTATTTTCATTTTTTCTCTTTTTTCTTTCTTTCCATTTCTTTCTTTTTTTTCTTTTCACTTTTCCCTCCCCATCCCTTTCTTCGGGAAATCGGGCTTAGCATTCTATTTGCTCTCCCTTGAGGAGATTCCGTTGTCCTTTGCTTCGGGGGAAAGAATGAGGATTCCTTTTTTACAGGCCAAGGTTCAAAATGGTCTAAGGTTATGTCTCAATGGGGTCTTTTATCGTGGGAACCCAATCTTGATATCTGGGGCGAAACAAATTTGGGTGTCAAGGTGTCGGTCCTGGGCCAAACTCCCATATCACTCCATAAGGCACGCGTGACAATGATGATTTGAAAACAACGTGCAAAATTAGTCATGGCTACAGCCAGGTGGGCACTCAAGAATCCCGTTTATGGCATTGTGATACTACGGTTCGGAATTTACACAAACAGACCCAACGTTTCCAAATTATGTTCTTTCATCAGTTCAATGAATTCATCCATCCTTATCTCGGTTCATTCCGGAAAATAAACTCTTAGCATCAGTCCCTTGTTTCCAGAAGACGCGTTTGCTCTTTACGAATGATTTATACTTCTTAACTATAACATGTCGACCTTCGCGATCTTTCTTTCTCCTTACTTTTTTGTTTTATTTTTATATACGTTCACTACAACTATACACCTGTGGTCCTTTATGAGGAAAATCTTTCTTTGTACATCTATATTTTTATACATGACAAACTTTTTCAGTACACGCATTAGAACCCTTCTTTTTACGTCACACGGTCTATATACAAACCCTATTTACATTCAAAGATTTTTTTTTTCATTTTTCCCAACACGCACTTATGGTTCACACAAAAGTTTCTTCATATACACTCGTTGCTCACACACACAAGAATTCCTTTCCACGCATCATTTACACACAAAGACCTCCTATACACATTTTCCTTTTGCGTACATGTATAGATAAAAACCTTTTTCTTTTCTTTATGAACATGACTTTTATTCACAACGCTTCTTTCTTTTTATTAGGATTTTTGGTTCATTTTATTTTTAGGACGACGTTCCTAAATGAAAAACTCTACACGGTTCCGGATTTCCAACAAACACTATTGATAACAATGAAACAAGTACCGACGTAACAACTCAAACGATATGTATGTACAAAACAAAAGTCAAAACATGAAACAAACGTTAGTCCCTTAGTCAAACAAAAATAAGATGATATGTAACAGAAAAAACAAATGGAAACAAAAAGAAATATGGATCGAGAGATCTCCCAATCATTTGGCCCCGCTCCCTCCTAAGAAATCCAGTAAATCGGTCATCTCCTCGTCCTCGCGGGCCTCATCTGCCTCGTCGGGAGCCTCTGCTGGTGCCTCCGCTGGTGCCTCTCCTGCCCGGGCCTCAGGCCAATCTCCAGGCCATGCGACCTTTGCCCTGAACTGGTCCGGAGTAGGGCATGGAAAAGAAGTAAAACCCTGGCTCTGCATGCTGAGGCTCATCTGGTAAAGACAATCATGGGTCTGTATATGTGCTTGGTGGTTGGCCGCCTGCTAGCGAACCAAATGCCGCAAATACTGCTCTGTGTCAAATGATCCGGCTAGACCAGCCTGATGTGGTGGCGGCGCGTCCGCGGTTTTTGGTGCATCACCCTGGACCTGTCTCTGCGTGTAGTACTTCTCAATAAAAGCTCGGGTGATGGGCGGCCGAATCACCTTGCTAGGTGCGACGAGGACGCCGAACGACTGGCAGAGTCCTGTGATCAAGGCGGGAAATCCCAGGGCCCTGTTGGACTTATCCGGGTCCAGAGGGTGCCTGGTAGGCGCCATACCTGCAAATATATAGATGACATCAGCGATTAACTAAGCCACATGAATGCTCATCCGTGTCAGGATGGCGTACACCAGTTGACACTTCGGCAGGGGGAGGTCGGAATTATGATCGCTGGGCAGGATGTTGCTGAGCAGCAAAGTCATCCATATCTGAGTCAGGGTGGTCATGTTGGTGCGCATGATCCGCACCCGTCTCCCGGCAGCAGTCCGGGCAAAATCCTGCCCCGGTATACATAGCAACTGGGCGATGGCCTCCTCATCGAACCCATCAGACCGGTTCCTCCTCTGGCCATACTCGCACTCCTGGCCCTCTTCCAGCACTAAAGGATATCCCAGGAGCTAGCCGATAGCATCTGCATCAAACGGGATCCACTAACCCCTCACCCAGGACCTCATATCACGCACGCCCTCCTCTGTTGGCCAAGCATTGGCGTAAAATTCGAGGACTATGTATGGATTGAACTTGGCCATGGGGGTGACCAGCGATGCCCACCGCCGGCGAACTATCTCCTCCTGGAAATCGGTGTACTCGTCGTCCCTGAGCTGGACGCGTCGCTCCCGGAGAAATGACCATCCCTTGATGGCCTCGAGGCGCTGCTGGTGTTCAGCGCTCCTAAAGCGGTGACTATCATACTCGGGAGCGGAACTAGTTCCTTCGGCCGCTTTATCCTTCCTGGATCTCTTTGAGGCAAGTTTCCTCGGGGCCATTTCCTGCGAGAACAAACATTCAGAAGTTAGTTTTACAAGATAACACTTGTCTTAACGCAAAAAATGTCATGCTAACCCCTCCGGTTTAGAACGAAATCATGCGCACGTTTAAAGTAACACATTTATGCACATGCGTATGTGTAGAATATCCTACTATTGATATCAACATAGAGGCCATCCAACACATTCTAATTGTCATACATATATATGCATTTTGAAAAGAACACACATTCTCACGCTTAAGGCATTGCGTCAAAATTTACACTTAACTATGTCCTAAGCATTTGCTATCACAAAATACCTACACACACTCAAAATATATATACCATACAAACTTTCATTGTTTCACTCATACTTATGCATATTGGCAAGATATTTAACATTATGCACATACTTGCATTCAAAAGGGAATCCCGTGCTATCATACATTCATTTAGGAAGTGACCTCAATATTCCTTCACCCTTTGCAAAGAATTTCATGCCCTTTATACTTACACATATATCTACACACCATTGAAAAGCATTTCCCACGTTACTTAGGTGCAAAGTACCAATCATAGGGCAGGCCAAATTCTTACAAACAAGTCCCTATTTTCATTCTTTTCTAATTCTAAAACCAAATTTTTGGATTCCTAGCCCTAAGCATGTTTCCTTGCATTGAAGCTACAAGTTTGGTTTCCTAAGCTTGGAATTGCATTTGGGCACCTATTTTGACTTTCCTATGCTGTCTCTACATACATAAAACAGCCCCACCATCCCAATTCTGCAAAATCATATTTATATATCATTGGGGCATTTCACCGAGCACTTGGTGGGCGCATGTTTAGACATAAATTGCAAGAGAATGGGAGTAATGTGGCATGCCCCATTGCTTCAGAATACAACTTAGGCCTAAGGCCTTTTCATTCAAATCCTCAATTCAAGAAAACAAGCACCAAAGCAAACCAAAACTGCCTCACAAATATGAGCATGTTCTCACAATTTAAGGCACCAAAAGATGAAGAAAACACATCAATGGGAAGCAAAAACATCAAGGATGGAATACTTACTTGTTGGAGTGAATTGAAACACCAAAAACGAAAGCAAAACGCGATCAAAAGTGGCTTAGGGGAGCAAGAAACCGCAAGCCTTCGTGTTCTTTATCTTTTGAATGAGGGGGGGGGGGGAAGTTTTTGGATGCCAAAATGTTCCCCTCCCTCGTTTTTTATAATTTGGGTGCAGGGGTTGCTCGCCCAGGCGAGCTAACCTGCCACATTTTTTTTTAGGGGAACATTAACCATGTCCCCCCTCCCTTACGGGCTAGCGTTTGCCTACTTGAACCTACTAAAACTAGAATTAGGTGCCGATTACTTATTTAAAACAAACAATAGTAAAAGAAACCGCGAATGCAAAGGATACTGGGCTGCCTTGCAGCGATGTTCTCTGCTTGTTTAGCGCCGGGAAAGGGCAACGATCGGTCGGTCGTGACCCTATCCCCACTTGCATCCGTCCCCATGTACCTGCAAGTAGGAAACAAAATCCGTGGCCAATCGTGTCCGGTCATCGTCTTACCTTGGTTGATTTCCGCAGTCAACTTGTCTTGACTTCTAACTGTGACCTGAGATGATTCTGCTCCTTGCTATCACAAGATATGCATGTGCATGTGCATGTATGAATGTTTCTAATGCGATGATTTTATATTAGTGAAGGCTGGTTAGGTTCAATTTTAAATAAGCGTTTGGGGCACCCCATACACCGAGCGAAGAGGGCTCATGCTTATAACAAATCTAAAACACAAAGTTTGAAACCAAAGGGAGGACTAAAACCTCGCCTATCTTTTCCTCTTTTTAAAAGAGCAAGACAAATACAGAGGAAGGGAATCCCTGGAGGAAACCAGGAAGAACAAAAACTCAGAAGTAAAAGAACATGCAACGGTCCTCTCGATTGCCCCAGATTTCAAGCGTAATATCGTTTAACTACATCGGAGTTCACGGGCGAGGGCAACTCCTCGCCATCCATGTGGGTGAGTATCAGAGCACCCCCAGAAAAAGCTCTTTTCACCGTGAAAGGTCCTTCATAATTCGGGGCCCACTTGCCTCGATTATCTTTAACAACGTGGGACATCTTCTTTAGCACGAGGTCCCCCTCGTTGAACTTGCGCAGGCGTACCTTCTTGTCGAATGCGTTCTTTATCCTTCGTTGATACAAACGCCCATGGCTCATGGCGGCCAAACGCTTACCTTCAATAAGGTTAAGTTGGTCGTAGCGTGCTTGAGCCCATTCTGACTCTTCTAGGCCTGACTCCGCCATTATCCTCTGAGAAGGAACCTCTACCTCAAATGGGAGCACTGCTTCCATCCCATAAACCAAGGAATACGGCGTTGCCCTAGTAGAAGTTTACACCGAGGTTCTGTATCCGTGTAGGGCGAAAGGCAACATCTCATGCCAATCTTTGTATGACACTGTCATCTTTTGAACAATCTTCTTAATATTCTTATTCGCAGCCTCTACAGCCCCATTCATCTTTGGCCGATAAGGGGTAGAGTTATGATGCTGGATCTTGAAGTCTTCGCACATCTCCTGCATCATCTTATTGTTCAGATTGGTGCCATTGTCAGTAATGATCTTCCTGGGGAGTCCGTATCGACAAATCAACTCCTTCTTTATGAATCTAACTACCACATTCCTTGTGACATTAGTATAAGAAGCCGCTTCGACCCATTTGGTGAAGTAATCTATTGCCACAAGAATGAAGCGGTGACCATTCGACGCCTTGGGTTCGATGGCCCCAATGACATCTATTCCCCACATAGAAAAAGGCCAAGGGGCGGACATAACATTCAGAGGATGTGGCGGAACATTGACATTGTTCGCGTATGCCTGACATTTATGACACTTCCTTACATAAGCGTAGCAATCACTTTCTATGGTGAGCCAATAATAACCGGCTCTAAGGATTTTTCTGGCCATAGCATGCCCATTGGCATGTGTCCCAAAGGAACCCTCGTGGATTTCCTCAATCATGAAGTTCGCCTCTTTGGAATCTACGCATCGTAGGAGGGTCATGTCGTGGTTTCGTTTGTACAGGATGGTACCACTCACAAAGAAACCAGTAGCCAATCTCCTCAACGTCCTTTTGTCATTGTCAGAAATCCCTGGTGGGTATTCCTTGTTCTCGACATACTGCTTGATGTCAAAATACCACGGTTTCCCATCCCGCTCTTCCTCTATTGCATAACAATATGCCGGTCTGCCTTGAGATTTGAATTCGATGTATGGCAGATCCCTGTGTGGGGCAAGTTGAAACATGGAGGCCAGGGTGGCTAGTGCATCAGCCATTTGATTCTCTTCCCGAGGTATGTGGTGGAAGGAAATGTCGTCAAAGTACTTGGCTAACCTCAAGATGTGAGTTTGATAGGGTCAACTTCGAATCCCTAGTTTCCCATTCTCCTTTCAACTGGCGTATGACCAAAGTTGAGTCTCCATACACCTTGAGTAGTTTTACATCAAAATCAATGGCCGCCTGAACCCCGAGGGCGCATGCTTCGTACTCGGCCATATTGTTGGTACAATCAAAACCTAGTCTAGCTGTGAAAGGAATACACTGATCATCCGGGGATACAAGGACTGCCCCTTCTCCGTGGCCCAAAGCATTGGATGCCCCATCGAAGCAAACAATCCATTTGTCTATATCCTCGTGCGTCCGCTTCTCTTCAAAAAGGGCCATGATATCTTCATCTGGGAACTCGGGGTGCATCGGTCGATAATCCTGGAGGGGTTGCTGGGCCAAATAATCCGCTAAGGCACTTCCCTTTACCGCCTTTTGGGTGACGTAAACGATATCGAATTCAGATAACAGTACCTGCCACCTAGCGATTCGTCCCGTGAGGGCCGGTTTCTCAAAGATGTATTTCACGGGATCCATTTTGGAAATAAGCCATGTGGTATGGCTGAGCATGTATTGCCTAAGCCGATGTGATGCCCATACCAGAGCACAACACGTCCTTTCCAGCATTGAGTAATTCATCTCACATGCGGTAAACTTCTTGCTCAGATAGTAGATGGCTTGCTCCTTTTTCCCAGAATCATCATGCTGACCCAACACGCACCCCATAGACTCGTCCAACACGGTCATGTACAGGAAAAGAGGTCTTCCTGTTACAGGTGGCATGAGCACCGGGGTATTCGCGAGACTCTGTTTGATCTTCTCAAAGGCCTCTTGGCAGTCACTGTTCCATAGGACCGCTTGGTTCTTACGTAACAGCTTAAAAATGGGCTCACAGGTAGGGGTGAGCTGCGAGATAAATCTCGCGATATAATTCAACCTGCCTAGAAACCCCCGAACCTGCTTCTCCGTGCGTGGTTCTGGCATTTCAAGGATGGCTTTTACTTTCTTGGGATCTATCTCTATCCCTTTCTAACTTACGATAAATCCTAGCAGCTTCCCCGACTTCACCCCAAAGGTGCATTTGGTTGGGTTTAGTTTTAATTGGTATTTTCGCAACCTTCCGAACAGCTTACACAGATTGACAAGGTGTTCGTCCTCAGTCCAAGACTTGGCAATCATGTCATCTACGTAGACCTCTATTTCCTTATGCATCATATCATGGAACAATGCCACCATGGCACGCTGATAGGTTGCCCCAGCATTTTTCAACCCGAAGGCCATCACTTTATAGCAGAATGTTCCCCATAGGATGACGAAAGTGGTCTTCTCTACATCTTCAGGTGCCATTTTTATTTGATTATACCCCGAGAAACCATCCATGAATGAGAAAAGGGCGAATTTGGCTGTATTATCTACCAATATGTCAATGTGTGGCAGGGGAAAATTGTCTTTTGGACTGGCCCGGTTCAAGTCCCGGTAGTCCACACACATTCGAACCTTGCCATCCTTTTTCGGGACTGGGACAATGTTGGCCACCCACTCCAGGTACCGCGCCACAGCTAAGAAACCTGCATCAAACTACTTCCTTACTTCTTCTTTAATTTTTAAGGACATCTCGGGTTTCATTCTTCGTAACTTTTGCTTAACCAGGGAAAACCCAGGATTCAACGGCAACTTATGCTGCACAATGTCGGAATCCAGACCGGGCATCTCTTGATACGACCACGCAAAGACATCTTGATACTCTTCAAGAAGGGTTATTAAGCCTTGGCGGATAGGCGCGGTCATACCGGTTCCTACCTTTACCTCTTTCTTTTCCTCCGGGGTCCCCAAGTTTACCAATTTGGTTTCTTCTTGGTGAGGCTTCATTTTACGTTCTTCCTGAGCGACCAACCTCTCCAACTCTGGTGACAGGACGTCCTCTTCCTCTTCCTCGTTTACCGCTTGGCTTATATCTCGATCGAAATCGATTGTCAAACCCTCGTTGTTAGGTTCCTCAAAGAATCGACCCTCACATCTATACCAAACAAGACAAAAGAAACAAAAACATGCAAAATGATATGAGAAAAGGTGGGACCTCAAGAACAGATGAAACAAGATCTCTTTGTTTATTTAATAAGGTAGGTTTCACAAAACAAAAGAGAAAGGAAATCTATAGGCTCTAATTACATTGAATCAGCGGTATAGACTTCTGACTGGCTTATCATGCACCAGTTCCCCACTTGGGAATCGGGGTGGCATGTTTGCACAAAACTTGGTGGATCTTGAGGGAACTCCTCTTCTATTGCGGCCACCTCCTCCTCGGACACCATTCCAGCGCTGGTGAAACACTGGCTAATACGGCCGGGCCATACCCTATCCGCCCGAAATCTTGATGGCACGTTCCTCCTCCCCGGCATCCCGGGTTCATACCCTAATCCATACTTGTATGGATTTCCCTTTATATCGACCATGTCGGCATTTCTGAGGCAGTCCTTGCCTAGACCTATTCCGGGCTCAAATCCGTTCCTGAGCATAACGCGCGCCACCATTATGGCCGCTTTGGAAAGAGAAGGTAGCGACGAACTAGGTTCCACAGAGGCGCAGCTCACCACCTCAAAGGATTGGAAAGCCGTTTCCAATAATTCTTCCGCCGCTTCTATGTACGGTGCGGGGGAGGGGCAGCTCACTAACATGTCCTCTTCACCCGACACTATCACTAAAAGTCCACCCACTGCGAACTTCAATTTCTGGTGAAGCGTTGAAGGGACCACTCCCAGGGCATGAATCCATGGTCTTCCCAAGAGGCAGCTATAGGTGGGATTTATATCCATTACTTGAAACACCACATTGCAAGTGTGGGGGCCTATCTGAATGGGAATGTCGATTTCCCCCATCACTTCCCGCCGAGTACCATCAAAGGCTCGCACCACCATCGAACTCAGTTTTAAACGTGACGCACTAAAAGGCAGCTTTTCCAAAGTGGTCTTCGGCATTACATTTAAACTCGATCCATTGTCGATAAGTACCTTTGCGACAACATGGTCCATACATCTTACCGACACATGTAGAGCCTTGTTGTGTCCTCTCCCCTCAACAGGAATCTCTTCTTCCGCAAATGCGATGTAGTTGTTGGTGGTTATATGATTAACGATGCCTTCGAAGCCCTCCACTGAGATATCATGTGCTACATGGGCATCGTTAAGGACCTTCATCAACAGCGCACGATGAGGCTCGGAGTTTATGCGTAGTTCAAGCAAGGAGATCCTTGCTGGAGTTTTATTCAGCTGCTCGACTACCTTAAACTCGCTTTGTTGGATGAGGCGGAGGAACTCATGGGCCTCTTCCAAAGTCACTGTTTTTCCTTGAAGTCCTTCTTTCTTTTCGGCCCCTCTTACCACTGGAGGATCTACTTCTTTCGAGGGGGTGGCTATGTCTATGGGCTCTTGGACCATGGGCGCTTTCCCTTTGGGGGGCAATTCCGCCGGGTGAGGGGAAGCGAACACCCGACCACTACGGGTTACACCACTGAGGTCAGTGATGTTGGTTACCTTAGCTGATAGGGAGTCAACTTCGGTTGCAACTCTTTCACTGGACGCGGGAGGGGTATACTTTCACGGAACGGCCTTATTACTTTGATATGCAAATGGCGTCGGCTTGGGTGCCGCCCGGGGGTATATGGGTGTGGAGCCGGTCCCTTTCCTAGTAAAACATATTACTAGGGCCTTGGGGGTTAGAGGAACCTTCTTCTTTTTCCGACTGCATGCAAATTTGTGGTTCTTCCCTCCCTCCTATGGACACTTCAAGCTGCCCGCAATCCATGAGCCGCTGAAGCAATTCTTCCACCGCGGGACAGGTTTCCATGTCATGCGACTCCCCGAGGTGAAATAAACATCCATCCCTTTCGCCTCCGCCACGGGAGACCATGCATGCCGCTTGCAGTGATTGATAGATGAAGCGTCTAGAAGTAGCTATGTCTCCTAATCTCTTTGCCCGCGATGGCCCATCCTCCTTGACGGCGTTCACGCTAGCCCCTCCATGACTAGCTAGCGGGTTGGTTTTAACATTTGGGCCATCCTCCTGAAACGATAGCCAGCCGGCACTAATCAGGTGTTGCACCTTATACTTGAACGGGATGCAGGAGTCAATATTGTGTCCGGGAACTCCACTATGGTACACACACTTGGCACCCGGGTCATACCACTTGGGGTAGGGTGGCTGGAGAACCTTCCCGGGTATGGCCACCAACAAATGATTCTCCAATAATGAAGGCCATAACTCGGAGTACGCCATGGGAATAGGAGGGAAGTTGTCTTTCGGGTGCTGTGCATATTTATAGGTCATGCCGGGGGCTGTATTATTAACTGGCCGGGGTGCGGCTGGAGCTGTGCGTTGGGCCGGCGCTCTTTCTGCTGTGGGTGGTCCTCTTACTTGAGTCAGGAGGGAATTCCCGGCTCGGATTAAAAAATTTGGGGGATTGGGCTGGTATGAGCTTTGGATATTTTGGGGTGCTTTCATCCATGTTGGGACGATGGTGACCGCATGAGCGTCTCCTTCCTTTTTCCTCGCGCCCACTACTGGGGCTCTTCTGTTGTTGTTGGGGGCCATATTGGTAGCATATTCGAACTTGCCTTTTCGTAGTCCGGATTCAATCCTTTCTCCGGCGAAGACGAGATCTGCAAAGTTAGCTGGCATGTAGTCTATCAGCTTTTCATAGTAGAACGTGGGTAACGTATCTACCATAATTGTGATCATCTCCCTCTCCGTCATGGGCGGTACGACTTGAGCTGCGAGATCTCTCCATCTCTAGGCATATTCCTTAATGGACTCGTGCTCCCGTTTAGTCATACCCTGAAGCTGGTTCTGATCGGGAGCCATATCCGTATTGTACTGGTACTGCCTAATGAAGGCAGTTGCCAAGTCCTTCCATGATCGGATCTGGGAAGCTTCCATATTGGTATACCATGCTACAGCTGCCCCAGCCAAGCTGTCTTGAAAGAAATGGACCAACAACTTTTCGTCCGCAGAATACGCCCCCATCTTCCGGCAATACATCCGGAGATGCCCCTTTGGACATGTCGTCCCTTTGTACTTATCAAAGTCTGGTACTTTGAACTTGGGAGGGATGACGATGTTGGGCACAAGACATAAATCCGCCAAATCCGAGAATGGGTAATTGCCAAGGCCCTCGACTGCTCTTAACCTCTCTTCAAGCGCCTCAATCTTTCCCTTATCTTCCGCGAAGGGAACAGATTCTTTTACAGGTGTGGGTGAGGCCGGGATATGGCGGACTATGTTCGGCTAGGGTAGTTCATGCGGGGATGGATCTTTGAGGTGGAGCAGGGGGCCAAGATGGGTATATCCTTCCCCATCGTCTTGCCCGGGATAGTCTTCATAAGGTGGGAGTTGCCCCTCAAAAGTAGGGGCTTGGCTTAAATCTTCCGAGGTGGCACGGGGGGTGAAGTCCGGAGGCAGGCCATAAGGATAAGCTTGCGGACTATACCTTCGACCGAACATGGCCGTGTTTCTGTCTAGGCCCGGATTCAAGGCGGGCTGCAGCACCGACTCCGCTTCCCTAACTGTACTGGAGGCGGTTGCGGTAGCTTTATCCTCTATGGTTTTCTGGAGTTTTAACATGACCTCCGAGATGAAAGCCATTTGATCTTTTAAGGCTGATAAATCGGCCTTCATCTGTTCTTGCACGCCTTCTTCATTATCCATTTTTCTGGATCGAGTGTTATAGGGGTGCCTTGGTGTTTTCTTAGTTATGATGAAATTCCTAAAGAAATAAACAACGGTGAGTATGCCACCAAAACATGAGTATGCAAATGGATGATCGGAGCACTTGGATCCACCCCAAGATTTTTAGATAACGTAATGAGTCCAGAACTTCTCATTTTATAAAAAGAATAAAGCTTTCATCTAGCCAAGATTATACAAAGGTGTTACAAAAGAACCTAACGATTCCTAATTATATGGGCCATCAAATCTATCATGTGCTGACAGTAATTGATTAGCCCATGAATCTCCTCGGGGGCAGTACACACTTCGGCCATGGCTTTTGCTTTGGCTAACAGACGCGGGAGGTCTTGACTTCCATTCAAGGTCAAGGCGAACCTATCCATCCACATAGTCGCTTCTTGATGCAACGCATCAATCACCCTCCCTCTTGCTTCTTTTTCGGCATACACTTGTGCAAAATCCTCCACTAGCTTTTGTTCATGGGCCATGGACTGGTTCAATTCTTCCTTGTATTGCCCTATGATAGCTAGCATGCTTTGCTCCGTGGCTTCCAAGTGTTGAGCCAAACTCCTTTTGGACCTCGCGCAAGCAACTAACTCTTCTTTTAAGATCATGCCATGCACCCGTGACCGATCTCTATCCTCTCTTCGGAGCTTGAGCTCAATGTTGCTACCCCACAATGCTCCTCGGAATTTCTCTCGGCCATATTCCTCCTTGCGGGCCCTTTTGGTTTCTTGTTCAAGGGCTTTTGCAGTGGCCGCGTTTTCCTCTTGTAACTCGGTGCACTCCTTCCGGATGTGTGTAGCAGCTGACTTGAACTTCTCCTTGGCGAGTCTTGCCTTTCGTAACTCTAATTTTAGAGCTTGGACTTCTTCATCTTCCTCCGGAGCTTCGAAGTTCTCCTCCTCTTTCAATTTGGAGAGCCAATCTAACCCCCGCGTGTGAATTCTTAGCCATCCATGATAACCTCCGATGACGCCATTACGGATCCCCCTAAGCTCCTTGTCTTTCCTCAATGGACTTCTCCACGCCTTGTGGATTCTTTTTATCGCCTTGAGACTTTGTGCGCCTAGATTCCTCACAAGGAAAGGCGAGAGACTTTCTTCGGTTGGCGCTCCTCTCATGGGATACCCTAGCTGTCTTATGGCGAGTGCGGGATTATAATTAATACAACCCCTAGTCCCTATCAGTGGAACATTAGGGTACTCCCCACACGAGAAAAGAACTCCTTCCTTGCCTTCCTTCCAACGAGGAAACCAATTGATCGCGCTGCCCCCTATCCCAGCCAAATGTTGGTCCCAATCGACTCTTCCTTTTTCGGCGCATGAGCGATAGCTTTGAAGCAGACACGGGTGTCTCGTGTCTTGTCGGAATAGGTGTGAAATAAACCATACACAGGGAGCGGGTAAACAACAGACAATCCGTGCACTGTTTTTCTCACACCTCCGGTCAAAGGTGTCAAACAAATCTGCCAAGATAGCCACCACTGGACTTTCCTTGCTATGGTGATATGCGAGGAAAGCATCAATGGCGGCTAAGTCTACCAAACCGTCAACGTTCGGAAAGAGGACAACCCCAAAAATCAGTAAAGCTAAAATATCCGCAAACGGGCCCCACTTCTCTTGGCTCGCCATATCCCTTGCCTTGCCTTCCAAGTATTTCCGTGGCAGGCCCACTATTCCATTGCGAGTTTGTTTCATGCGATCCAACTCTTTTGCCGAATCTCCAATCACAGCTGCAATCTTGCTCAAGGAAGGAAGAAAGCCGGAGAAAAGATACGATTTTCTCCCCCCAAGAGGGCATCCTAATATCTCTTCAAACTCTTCAATAGTTGGCACCATTTGGAAGTCCCCTAATGTGAAACACCTCAACGACTGGTCATAGTATTGGGCGAGGGATACAACAGCTTCTGTAAATACCTCCGCTACGGTCAAATCTAGAATCTTCCCGTAAACTTTGCGGAAGGCTTGCCTTTGGAGGGGTCCCATCAATCGTCCCAATTCCTTGAGGCTAGTGACATCTAGACCTTTAACCTTGACTTGATAAAACCTTTTGCCGTTTTGATTTGTCCCCATCATTTACCTAAAAAGGGGTGGATCAAGACTCCGATATGAATGATGCGATGCGTATGCATGAAACGGAAAGAAAACAAGACAAAGCGGTAATTCACACATACGAGACCGCATAGAGCCAATTTTAATGCTACGTTTAGGCATGATGGCGCCTTGACATAGCATTAAAAAGGTGACGTATTACTCTAAAGAAACCAAACACCACTAGCAAAAAACTATAAACTAGTGCTATTTATCAAAAGATGCATGAGAACAAATGGCACGGAGCGTGTTTTCTCTCTTTGCCCCTATTTGGGAACCTATGGGATAATATCTAGGGGTCGCTAATGACTACTTCCCAACAATTTACAACTCACACGGTCGTTCTCTAGAGGTATCATCACTCAAGATAATAATATTGTGGCGGTATGGAATACCAGCGACAACACATTATAAAGAGAGAAAGCTCTAGACGAGGTTTCACTATTATCAAGCAAGTCGAAGACCTAGCATGATGATAGATTCACCTCCACTCCTTAAATTCCCATGAACCCGAGTGTAGGGCCCCCTTTTTTACTCAAACCCGTGGGTGCTTAGAATGCAGTGTAAAGAATGCGAAATAGACAACAGTTATTTACATTTTACATAGTTCAACAAAAGCACACACAAGGTTTCACATATCCACAATTCCTTAAAATAGGCCTAACTCACAAAAAATAGTCCCCAGTAGAGTCGCCAACTGTCGCAACGTGCCCTTCGCGGGCGAGCGAGGGCGAGGCTCACGGGTGCGCTTTCCAAAGGAGGAAAGATGCGCGGAGTCGCCACCAACGTTTATTTGTGGGAAACGTCGGAAAAACCGAAGGAAACCGGTCAAAAATGAAAATTCTAAGTTCGAGAGTTGTATTTACGCTTGAGGAAGGTATTAGCACCTCTCACGTTTGTCTCAAAGGACAACAGTCTATTTTTTAGAATTGTGGAATTGTGTTATCTTAACTTTTATTTTTTTTTATTTTTTGAGGTCGACAAAAGCGGGGTTTTTGCTCCTACGTACCCTCCTTTGGAGAGGAAATCAGACCTACGTAGTTCTTTCTTATGCGTGAATCAAGTGGTTCTTTTTTACTTGAAAGGTGATCATTTTAAGGCGTTGGACCTTAAAAATGATCCATTTTACTTGGTAAGAAACAGAAATGATAAACTTTCAAAATCCTATTTTTGTGGACGAGCTTGACTAGGCGAGTTGATTTTAGCCTTAGTTTCACTTTAGTTATTAGTCAATTCAATTAAGAATGAGAAATCCCAAAGAGAAAACGTCCGATTGATTTTTCGCTTTTATTTTACTAAAAGGTATTTTTTTATTATTATATTATTATTTTACCTCTTTTTTTATTTTCAACGTGGTTACGGCACGATCGAACGGTCGGAATTCATTTTAACCAAAATTAACGGATGATACAATTCAAACTATCGGTGGAAATTTATTTTATTTTTAGATTAAGCAAGAAATAACTTAAATAAATGACTTAAGCACGTCAAAAAGGGGTATAAAAAGTAAATGAAAATGAGAATAAAAATACATGAAACAAAATGTGGACCACCACGGGTACATAGAATGAATTGAAAAGCTTGGTTTGAGGTACTTACCCGTTGAAGACTGAAGAAAATGAAGAACGAACGATGAATCTTGAAGAACGGTCGAGAATCTTCGCGTAATTACTCACGGAAACGATACAGAAACGTTACGGAAGCGCCTCGGCTCGGATTTTCTTCACGGAACTAATTTTCCTCAGCAATTTCGAGAGAGAGAGAAGTGCCTAAGGGGCTGAACCCTTTTCTTCTTCACTTCTCCCCCTATTTATAGAAAAAAAAGGGAGAAGCTTGCCGCCCAGCTCGCCTAGGCGAGCTCAGCTCGCCCAGGAGAGCAAGGTTGCTTCCTCCAGAAGCAACAGCCTTCTGGAGGAAGGGCCTGGAAGGCCCAAGTGGGCCAGATTGCTATTTGCACCCCCCTTTTTTACTAAATGCACCCCCTTCTATTTTTTTGGTAATTCTTTTTTCCGTAACGTTACGAAACTTTACGAATTTCGTAACGATACTTATTTCCCTTCCGCAAGGTTACGAATCCTTACGGATTATTTATTTACTCTTTTTTAGCTTTCGAAGAAGTTACGAAAACTCACGGATTGCGCAAAAATATCTCTTTTCGACTTCTGCCACATTACGGAATTTCACGGATCGCGCAAGCCTGCTTCCTTTTGATTTTCGAGACGTCTCGGGACTTCATTTATTGTGTAACAAAGGACGCCAAGTACCTCAAAGCGGCTAACCAAAGGTTGCATGTCATCAAGTAATAATCCCCGGACGAAATTAGGGTATGACACATTGGCAATTTAATGGATCATAGGTGGGTATAACCATTTTGTCTATAAATAGCCACCTTGTGTTCTCACTTTCATGCATTCAAATGAATAAGTTAGACTGAGCTTTTTCGACTCACACACTCTAGTCTTTGTTTCTGAAGCATTCATGATTAAAGTGAGTTATTTACATCTTGTGAGATCAAGAAGAGATCCATTCAATCAAGCATTGGTTCTTGCATTTGAATGACCAGGTTGTGTCTCTCCTTGACTCAATCTTCATATGTTTTAACATATTGTTACAACATATGCATAGTTCCTAAAGCATGCTAGAACAGGTTTTTCTAGTTTGAGCTAAGGGTAAGTGCTTCTTAGGCTTTCATTCACAAAGGACCATAGGGTTGGGTGCCTTAGTCACTTTTTCTGGGCAGGATCTAAGATTGATTATAATTGCTTGCAAGAACTCAATGTGCATAGTGGAAATCTAATTCAGGTTGAATTAGATAACTGGAGTAGCTTCTCTAGAAATAGAGAGTGATATAGTATAAATCTAGTTGTTCATCTTCTCTTAAATCTTATCACTCTCACATTCTTTATCAATTTGTTATGTTTAAATATATTTCTTTTTTAAAGAACTTTAACAAAAAGATATTGTGTATGGGTGATTGATTAGATATTGGTTTTAAATAAAAAGTTTGTGATACAATCCTTGGAAGCGAAAGTTTTTCAAAACTTCATTTTTAAGTTTGATTTGTTTTCAAAACCAATTCACCCCCCTTTTGGTTTCTAAGTTCCACCATCTTTTTCAATCTTTATTTTTTTATAAAACAAACATTGATAAGTAGTACCTATTAAATAACATAAGATCCTTTTTACATCCTTAAGATGTGATTCTCGAGGATCAGAATGAAATCTAGCACATAGACACACACTTTGCATAATATCAAGTATTCTTGAGGTCAAATATAGAAGAGGTCCAATCATACCTTTGTAGATCGTCCAATCTATTGGTTTACCTGATTTGTCTTTGCTCGGAGGATTGGAAGCATGCATTAGAGTTTTCATAAGCTTAGCATCTTCCATTTTAAACTTCTTCAGAAGTTCCTTAGTGTATTTTTGTTGGTGGATATAAATTCCTTTGTTGTCTTGCTTGATATGAAGCCCTAGAAAGAACTTTAGTTCTCCCATCATGCTCATTTCAAACTCATTCTTCATTAGATAAGAGAAATCCTTGCATAGAGATTCATTAGTTGCTCTAAATATAATATCATCAACATATGTATGAACTATAATGAAATCCTTGCCAACTTCTCTTTTGAAAAAAGTTGTATCTACTTCGCCTCTCATAAAGCCATTTTCTAAAATAAAAGAGCTCAACTTGTCATACCAAGCACGGGGTGCCTACTTCAAACCATACAGAGTCTTTTTGAAGTTTGAAAACATGGTTGGAAGTGTATAGTCTTTAAAGTTAGGAGGTTGTCTGACATACACTTCTTCTTCAATAAAGCCATTTAGAAAAGCACTTTTAACATCCATTTGAAAAAACTTTATGTCTTTGTGAGTAGCAAAGGAATGCATGATTCCTATAGCTTCAAGTCTAGCAACAGGAGCAAAGGTTTCAGTGAAATCAATACCTTCTTGTTGGTTATAGCCTTGAGCTACTAACCTAGCTTTGTTTCTTACCACTTTTTCTTGTTCATCCAGTTTATTTTTTAACACCCATCCTATTCCAATGATGCTCTTATTATTAGGTTTGGGAATAAAAGTCTAGACATTGTCCCTTATAAATTGGTGAAGTTCTTATTCCATGACAATAATCCAGTCATCATCTGTTAGAGTTGCTTCTATGGTCTGGGGTTCTATTTCAGACAAAAGAGCACATGAAGCAAGATCTTTGAATGATGATATGGTCTTGACTCCTTCAATTTGATCTCCAATGATCTGATCTTGTGGATGATGGTTGACAAACTTCCAATCCTTAGTCTGTGATTTATGATTTAAGGATTCCTCAATCTGAGGAAGGATTTCTTCAAACTATTTAATCTCTCTTTCTTTAGGAGGTATATACGATCCTATATGTAAAATCATCTTCAAGATCTGTTAACTTCTTATTAGATGTTAGTCCATCATTGAATTTAACATGGATGGATTCTTCTACAAATAAAGTTCTAGTATTAAAAACTCTATATATGCTTTAGATGTATTAGAAAAACCTAGAAATATACCTTAATCCACTTTAGAATTAAACTTAGAAAGTTGATCTTTGGTGTTCAGGATAAAGCAATCACATCCAAATGGATGAAAGTATGAAATATTGGGTCTCCTCCCTCTCCATAATTTGTAGGAAGTCTTTTTCATTAATGGTCTGGTCAATATTTTGTTTTGAACATAGCATGTTGTATTAACCGCTTTTGACCAGAAGTGCTTAGAAAGTAAGTCTTCACAAAGCATGGTTCTAGCCATCTTTTATTGAGTTATATTTTTGTGTCATCTAGCAATAAAGAAAGACTTGTCATCTTTTGTCATGATTATACACTTGTCTTTGTTGAAGGAAACAATATAACCACTATCACAAAATTGACTTATGCTAAGTAGGTTATACTACAGATCTTCAACATATAAGACGTCCATGGAGCCTAGAGAGGGAGTACTAATTTTACCTATACTAGATATATTTCCCTTACTTATGCCTCCAAAGGTAGCTCCTCCTTCATGTGGCTTTAGGTCTAGGAACATAAACCTTTCACTCATCATGTGTCGTAAGCATGAACTGTCCAGGTACCAACTTAAACCCTAGCCTTTTCCTACCAAGGATATCTGCAACAAACACTATTTGAGATTTTGGTACCCATATCCTTTTAGGTCCAACATACTTAGTATCCTTAGACATATGTTTCTTCTTATGGATGCATTTGAACATAGAATGTCCAGACTTACCACAAAAGTCACACTTGTTTGGAACAGACTGTGACTTGGAGGATGTTGTTCCCTTTTGAAAGCCCAAGCTAGAATTTCAAAAAAGTCAGTGAGAGTCTTTGAACTTTCCAAGAACTGCCCAAAGTCATTAGTAAGACATGCTACTTCTTCCCTTAGTTTTTCAATAGTGGAAGTTTCATCAGTCTTACTAGCCTGGCTTAGACTCTCTTCTAGAGTTTGGATCTTTTTTTTTTTTCAAATCCTCATTTGGTTTCTTTAATTCAGTGTTTTCAGAAGTAAAGGCTTTGAATTTTTCTTTAAACTTTTTAGACCGAAAAGAAATCATATGATAGTTCTAAAGAAGAACATCAGATTTAGAACAGGTTTTTACCTCGACCTTATCATTTTTATTTGCCATGAGATAAATGTTGGCTTGTTCATCGTTTGAACTACTACTCTTCTCATTGTCTGATTCATCCCAAGTGACCATCAAACTTTTCTTCTTTTAGTCCCCATAATATATTTTTTTCTTCATATGGGGACATTTAGCCTTCATATGTCTAGGTTTTCTACACTCAAATAGATGATTTCATTGCTTTCATCCTTGCTCTTCTTTTTGAATCTATAATCCTTGCATATAGAGAAATGTTGGAACTTTCCTTTCTTCTTCATCCCCTGTTTGAACTTTCTAGACACGAAGGCCACCTTATCATTTGTGGGTCCATCATAGTTGTCTGATCCATCAAATTCTTGCATCTACACTTTTAGAGCTTTAAATGAGCTTTTCTTTTCTTCTTTCTTAAAGCTTGTTCAGGAAAATTCTTCTTTTTTAGATGCTCCTTGTTTTGAAGGTGAACTTCATGGGCCCTTAGAATACCCATTAGCTTATCCCATGTAAGATTCTTCAGACCCTTGCTTCTAGGATGATTATGGTTTTTGGTTTCCACACCTTAGGAAAGTTGTCCAACACCTTCAAGTTTATTTAGGCCTTGGAATACGTTTATCCAAGAGCTTCCAAAATGTTTAGAAGAACTTGAAGTCTTCCAAACATATCATCCATAGACTCTCCATCCTTCATGGTGAAGCTTTCATAATGTCTAGTCAGAGTCACGACCTCCCTCAGTCTAACATCCTCAGTGCCTTCATAGTTTATACTCAATAAGTTCTAGATCTCTTTGGCAGTTCTCAGTCTGCAAATCTTGTTGTACTCATATTTTGATAAGGCCCATGTTACAGTGTATCTAGCTTTTGTGTTGAGCTCCATAATGGCGAGATCGTCATCTATCCATTCAGCTTCAGGTCTAGGAATAGGGATATCCACATTGGTGATAATAAGCCACATTCTATGTTGGGTGGACTTGATCTACATCTTCATTCTATCATTCCATTAGGGTCTTCATTAACGAAGCCTGGTGACCTTGTAAGAGATGCTCCCTCAATGATGAATTGATGTTGGCTATCTACCATCTACATATTTTCCTCTACACACTGTTAAGTGCTCAACCCTTAAAGGCTGAGCTCTAATACCAAACTATAGAAGCAAATAACACAAGAAGGGAGGGTTCAATTGTATTTTTAGAAATTTAAAAAACTTTCTTAAGACTGAAAACACGTTTATTGTCTGATGAATACAAACCTAAAAAACTTAGAGAGGTTTTGATTCAAATTGTATCAGACGATGAGAAAAACAGTTTTCTTTGAAAAACCAAAAGCAAATATATAATCTAAAAACAAATTCAACCTGTTGTTAGTTCAAGCAAAACAAATAAACACACAAGGAAGTTATATTGGTTTGTCTCAAACCCGAGACTCGTCTAGTTCTTGGCAGCCACTAAGTTTCCACTTATCAAAGTTACAAGTATTATTCACTACCACTTCTGGCTCTTACACTTGCAAGCTCTACCCCAAGCTTGACTTAAACCTAGTATTCTTTGTCCTAACAAGCCATTGTTGTCTCTAAACAAATCAATAAGATTTGTTGGAAGACTTCTCACTGACTAAAGTATGATCGTCTAACAGATGAATATATCACTCAATACTTTTAGTCTTTTCTGTCAAGGTATACAATGTGTTTTTGTGAGCTTAGTATCTTTACAAGAATTTACATAAAGATTTACGAGAAAGAATAATTTGCATAGAATATTTGTGTCTTCTTTTTCAAAGTTTCTTCTATATATAGCCTTCATCTCAAAGTATCTGTTGTCTCACAACAGTTAGATTCTTCACTCTAATCTTCATCTAGAGTCTTAAGTATGTTGGAGCATTTAATGTTTGCATTAAATGCATGTCCTTTCTTCTTGCAAAGTCCATGATGATAGGTTAGCATGCCTTGTATTTTAGCAAGGAAGTCATTTCTTTCATCATAGCAAGTCTGCAACAACATAGTGCGTCTTTTGATGAAGATCAATATCTTTTAGATTATGAACTTCATTTATTCTTCATAGGACTTTGATAGATCCTAGGAGAATTTTTTTTCCATGAAAGAATATCAGACACAGAGTATTAAATGAAGGTCTTAAATGTACTACTTAAATGCTATATTATATCGTCTTATGAGTGTATCATCTGAAAACATCAAATGCACAAATACAAATCATGATCTGATAACATATCAAACACAATTTTTATCATTTGTATTTATTTGCATCTAATCAAAATAATTAGGAGTCTTGATTCATCTTTAAGACATAAATGTCTTTTGACTTAACACACTCACCACAAATTACTATTCAATTAAATTTATATTATCATCAGCCCACAAAATTATTCAAGCCTTAATCCCTTAAGTGAGAGAACCTAAGTCCCTTGATTCCACTATCAATCCCTTAAATTAGTGTAACCAAGGTACTTGCATAAAGAAAAAGGATTTTAACGATGACCAATCCTCTTTACCCTATCCTTAGACATAAAAATGATTGATTATCTTCTTCAGTTCATAATTAAAAAAAAAAAGTTACAATTACAATTGAAAATTATAGAATCATGCAAACGAGTGATCAAATCATATACAAGCATTAAGCATAAAAGAAGAAATACAATAGTACCTTATTGAACATAAATAAGGTAGCAATTACATGAAAGTAGGACCAATTGCGTTAAACCCCAACAAAAGAGAGAAGTTAGCTACTTATAGTCATGGAGAAAAGCTTCCAAACCGTCAAGAACATCTCTATCTCTTCTTTTCTCTCAAACATAAAAATCTCATAACCTTAAACTAGGTTAAACTTTTCCTATTTAAAGCAATGGGCCAATAGCCACTGCAACCCACAAGAAAATAAAACAGAAAAATAACTCAAAATCTTGAAGGTCCCGTTGCACAAAGGTATGCTTCTCGTTGCACGAGAGTTCATCTTTCAAATAGATCAAAATAGCATTGCACAAGTGCACAAACTCCTTTATAATTTCTAGCATAGGTGTGCGAGGATCCAAAACTCTCAAAAACTTCTTATGTCTCCACAAAACCTCCAAGCTTTAGATTTCAAACCGAAGGATCCTTGATGCCTCGAGATCACTTTTAGGACATCTCCTTTGCTTGGTCCTTGCTTCCACAAAGCTCCTACAAAACATAAGAAAAAAACCAAGATCAAACATAAAAGGCATAAACTAGTAAGTCCTAGTTAAACCTTGCTTTTTATTCAAACTTTACTCAAATGGACATAAACAAAATTTAAAAGCACAAGAGATATCAATTGATTGCCCCAAAATGACACCAAATATAGGAATTTATGGCAATTATCAGTGGACCCATCCAAAGTGAAAGTTGTATTGCAATGGGAGCATCCTAAGACAACCACATACATTAGAAGTTTTGTTGGGCTAGCTGGATGCCATCGAAGATTCATAAAAGGATTCTCTAAAATAGTAGCATTATCAAGTCAACTCACTTGTAAGGACCAACCTTTTGCATGGACTGAAGAGTGTGAGAAGAGTTTTCTAGAATTGTAGCATCAATTAACTACTTCACCTATTTTAGTGCTACCCAATTCTACTAAACCTTTTGAGGTTTACTGTGACGCCTCCCATCAAGGATTGAGTTGTGTACTAATGCAAGGAGGGAAAGTGGTGGCTTATGCTTCAAGGTAATTGAAGAGTCATGGGAAGAATTATCCCACTCATGACTTGGAGTTCGCGGTTATAGTGTTTGCTTTGAAGATATGAAGGAATTATCTCTATGGAGCCAAGTTTGACATTTTTAGTGATCACAAGAGCCTGAAATATCTGTTTGATCAGAAGGAGCTCAACATGAGACAAATGCGATGGATTGACTTGACTTGATCATATGCATGGTTCCCGATCTCATCAGTTCAATATGAATTTTAAGACTATGACGTGATGAAAGAGAATAAAATTTAAAAAAGAAAAGGAAAAATAATAATAAAAAAAAGCTAAAAAGAAATTATAGGAAGAAGAAGAGCATGAAAATGAGATAATAAATGAGTGACACATGATCCAATAAAGATTTTTTCTCTCTCAATAAGATAGATAAAATAGAAGATAAAAGTGTCACTTAGAAGTTAAAAATAACAAAGTTGTATACACAGTTTTTATTTTAATAAAAAAGAAAAAAAAGAATGCCACATACAATTTTTTTTTGCGGAAAAGTCACATACTATTTTACGACTTTAATAAAACATTTCAAAAAATAATCATTATATAATTATAAATTTAATAAAAAAAATATTTAAGAAAATATAAAAATAATGTAATCGTGGTTGTATTCATGACATTCGAAAAAATAATTTTTTTATTTAATTTCCTAAGTAAAAAATATGGATATATATGGCTTTCATTAAATGCTAAGGTATCTCAGATTCTCGATTTACACTGTTTGGGAGTAAATTTTCAAAATCTACTCTTTTTATAATTATTAAAAAAAAGTAAAAAGAAAAGAAGTTATGTGTCTTTAATAGAAAAAAAGTTAAAATAAGTTGTGAGCCTTTGCTACGACTTTTAAGAAAAAAACATTAATAAAGAAAGTTACATACTATTTTATGACTTTATTTTATTAAAGAAATACAGAATTCATATATCATAATACGATTTTATTAAAGAAATATAACAAAAGATTAGGTAAAAAGATCGAAGGTTATTTACGACTTTAATAAAAAATTAAATAAATAATGTCCTAAATATTTATTTACAATTTAATAAAAAAGGAAAGTCGTATTTTTACAAAGTTAATAATTTTTTAAAAAAGTATGAAAAAGTAAGTTGTAATTATATTTACAATTTTCATATAAAAATATGTAATTGTTATAATGTTGTAAATTAATAGAATTTCAAAATTTAGTCCATTTTAGTAATAATTATTCAAAAAGATTAGCCTCAGTAGTTAAAAAAGTCAATAACAACTAAAATAAAAGAATTAAATCGTAGAAAAAATAAAAGAAAGAAAAAGATAGAGGGAAAAGAGTATTTAAAAAAAAAAAATCTAATTATAAATGAGCACCTACCACCACTGTAGTTGGAGATCAGATCGACCGAAAAGGAAGAGTTGAGTGAAGTCAAATCTCATCTTTTTAGTTTATTGCAACCGATTCCTTGCCGTTGCCTTTCTACTCTGATCATAAGTTGTTCTTGAAATCATGGATTTTGATAAATTGGTAGGTAGTGCATCCCTCTATGCATTCCTTCAAATTGTTTTGGACAAGCTAGCTTCAACTGAGGTCGTCAATTTGATCCGTGGAGAGAAGAAGTTGCTTCAAAAGTTGAAGACCACTCTGATAAAGGTCAGTGCTGTGCTTGATGATGCTGAGAAGAAACAGATCACTGATGACAGCAGGGTCAAGGACTGGCTCAATGATCTCAAAGATGCTGTCTATAAAGCCGATGATTTGCTTGATGAACTTTCTACCAAAGCTGTCACTCAAAAGCAGGTAAGCAACTGCTTTTCCCACTTTTTGAATAATAAGAAGATGGCTAGTAAGTTAGAAGACATAGTTGACAGATTAAAGTGTCTTTTAAAACTCAAGGAGAATCTTGGTCTGAAAGAGGTTGAAATGGAGAAGAACTCGTATTGGCCAGATGAGAAAACTATACCAACAACATCTCTAGAAGCACGTCATATATACGGTAGGGATAAAGACAAGGAGGCCATAATAAATTTGTTGTTGGAGGATACTAGTGATGGTAAAGAAGTGGCTGTGATCCTTATTGTGGGCGTGGGTGGGGTTGGAAAAACTACTTTGGCCCAATCAGTGTACAATGATGACAACTTGTGCGACTGGTTTGATTTTAGAGCATGGGTTTGTGTTTCTGACAAATTTGATATTTTTAACATCACAAAATCTGTGATGGAGAATGTTACTGGAAAGCGTTGTGAAATAAATGATCTAAATTTACTTCAACTTGGTTTGATGGAAAAGCTGGCAGGTAAAAGATTCCTAATTGTTTTCGACGATGTCTGGACAGAGGATTGTTTTAGTTGGAGTCTTCTTACATATCAACATGGGGCTAGGGGAAGTAAAATTCTTGTAACAGCACGCAATGAGAATATAGCAACTATAATCGACACAGTTAAAGTTTATCGTCTAGACCAATTGTCAAATGAAGATTGTTGGTTTGTGTTTGCGGAACATGCATGTCTTTCCGTAGAATCCAATGAGGATACAACAGCACTAGAAAAAATTGGCTGGGAGATTGTAAAAAAGTGTAATGGATTGCCTTTGGCTGCGATATCACTTGGAGGTTTATTGAGAACAAAACATCACGTATGGGAATGGAATGATGTATTAAATAATGTCCTCTGGGGACTTTCTGAAAGTGTGTTTCCAGCATTGGAAATTAGTTATCATTATCTATCTCCACATTTAAAGCAGTGCTTTGTTTATTGTTCATTGTATCCTATAGATTATGAATTTTGGAAAGAGGAATTAATCTTGTTGTGGATGGCTGAGGGCCTTTTAAATCCCCAAAGAAATGGAAAGACTTTAGAAGAAACTGGTGACGACTATTTTGATGATTTGGTTTCAAGATCATTTTTTCAACCTTCTACAAGTTGGCCTCAACACAAATGTTTTGTGATGCACCAACTCATGCGTGATCTGGCAATATCCTTTGGTGGAGAATTCTATTTCAGATCAGAAGAACCTCGGGAAGAAATCAAGATTGGTGTCTACACTCGTCATTTGTCATTTACCAAATTTGGTGATATAGTCTTGGACAACTTTAAAACTTTTGACAAAGTAAAATTTTTGAGAACTTTCTTGCCGATCAATTTTAAAGATGCTCCATTCAACAATGAAAATGCGCCATGTATCATAATGTCAAAGCTCAAGTACCTGAGAGTTTTATCATTTTGTGGCTTCCAAAGTTTAAATGCTTTGCCTGGTGCAATAGGTAAATTGATCCATTTGCGTTATCTAAATCTCTCTTACACATGTATAGAAACACTGCCAGAGTCAGTGTGTAGTTTGTACAATCTACAAACTTTGAAGTTGTCTAATTGCAGAAAGTTGACTATGTTGCCTACTGGCATGCAAAATCTTGTAAACTTGCGTCATCTTAGTATTCATTGTACTTCTATAAAAGAGATGCCTAGAGGAATGGGAAAATTAAACAATTTACAGCATTTAGATTCCTTTATTGTAGGCCAGCATCAAGAGAATGGGATAAGAGAATTGGGAGGACTTTTAAATCTTCGCGGTCCACTTTCTATTATCCAGTTGGAAAATGTTACCAAAAGTGATGAAGCATTAAAGGCTAGGATAATGGATAAAAAGCACATTAACAGTTTATCCTTGGAATGGTCTGAACGTCACAACAATAGTCTTGACTTCCAAATTGAAGTAGATGTACTCTCCAAGTTACAACCTCACCAAGACCTGGTTTTCCTATCAATAAGTGGTTACAAAGGAACCAGATTTCCAGATTGGGTGGGAAATTTTTCCTACTACAATATGACACATCTAAGCTTATGTAACTGTAATGACTGTTGCATGCTTCCTTCACTTGGGCAACTGCCGTCTCTCAAGGACCTCTATATTTCATGTTTGAATTCGGTGAAGATTATTGGTGCAAGTTTATACAAAACAGAAGATTGTTCTTTTGTGAAACCTTTTTCCTCCCTTGAATCTCTAACCATTCATAACATGCCTTGTTGGGAGGCGTGGATTTCCTTTGATTTGGATGCTTTTCCTCTACTTAAGGATCTTGAAATAGGTCGTTGCCCCAATCTAAGGGGAGGTTTGCCAAATCACCTTCCTGCTCTGGAATCACTGACGATTAAAGATTGCAAGCTGCTTGTCTCTTCTCTTCCAACGGCTCCCGCTCTCCGAAGACTAAAGATACGTGGAAGCAAGAAAGTAAGGCTGCATGAAATTCCTATTTTGGTGGAATCTTTAGAGGTAGAAGGAAGCCCAATGGTAACGTCCATGATCGAGGCCATCTCTAATATTAAACCAAGTTGTCTACAATCTTTAACATTGTCAGATTGTTCATCAGCCATATCATTTTCAGGTGGTGGTTTACCTGCATCGCTGAAGAGTCTAAATATATGGGGTCTTAAGAAGTTGGAATTCCCGACGCAGCACAAACATGAATTGCTAGAATCACTTGAAATATATGACAGTTGTGATTCACTGATATCTCTTCCATTGATTATCTTTCCAAATCTCAAACGTTTGGTACTTGTGAAGTGTGAAAATATGGAATCTCTCTTGGTTTCTCTGTCAGAGTCATCTAACAATCTGAGTTATTTTGAGATTCGTGACTGTCCCAACTTTGTTTCATTCCCAAGAGAAGGATTGCCTGCTCCCAATTTGATTCGTTTCACAGTTGAAAATTGCGACAAGTTGAATTCGTTGCCTGAGCAGATGAGTACTCTTCTCCCAAAGTTACAATATCTTCACATAGACAACTGCTCGGAAATTGAGTCGTTTCCTGAAGGGGGTATGCCACCTAACTTGAGATTAGTAGGGATTGCCAATTGTGAGAAACTACTGAGAGGCATAGCATGGCCATCCATGGACATGCTTACCTCTCTCTACGTCCAGGGTCCATGTTATGGAATCAAGTCCTTCCCAAAGGAGGGTTTGCTGCCTCCCTCTCTTACATCTCTGCATCTATTTGACTTTTCAAGTCTGGAAACATTGGACTGCGAGGGGCTTATCCATCTCACATCCCTTCAAGAATTAGAAATTAATAGTTGTCAAAAGCTGGAGAACATGGCAGGAGAAAGGCTCCCTGCCTCTCTAATAAAATTAAGCATACATGAATGCCCTATGCTGCAAGAGCGATGCCACAAGAAGCACAAAGAAATTTGGCCTAAAATTTCCCATATTCATGGCATTGTTGTTGGCAGTAGGAGTTAGTGACCGAGCATGATCACCAGGTAATTCTCCTGCTTTAACCTACTTCATAATCTAAGTCTAACCAAGGTTCAGTCAAGGATATGTTTCATTTCATGTCTTTCTCCGTTTACGTTTAACTTAGTTATTGGCTTATTGCATTCAAGAATTTTAGATCAGTTGCTCAGCATGATACTTGACTGGAATTGGAAGTGTATATTAAAGCAAATTCATTTGTTTATACTTTCTTTACAGTGAACATTCATGTACTTTTAATTAAATCTGGGTTCTATACTTTCTTGTATGAAGTTGTAAACCAAGAAGAAATAAGAAATATTCCATTTTCCAATCAATCCAATAATAGCATAATATTCATAATATAGCACCTGAAGTTCCCTTTCATTTTTTGATTTGCTGAAGAACTAAACCGGAAAATAACTATGAAATTAATGGTAGATTATGTAAGTAATTGAGATATTGAAACTTTAGGCTCACATTTTGCTGATGTCTCTTGTGGACATTTACTTAATCCAATTGATTTCGAAATAAAAATTAATGTAGTATATATGTTACTGAACTACAGGGAAGCAGCACATTATCATAGGCAAGATATGGGATCATCTAAATTGAATTGAGTGAAGAATGTTACTTATGGTCCTTTAGATTCAAAGAAATAACTACAGGTATTATGTATGCAACATTGATAAATCCTTCAATGTAACATTTCACTGAAAAAATGTTGCTCATCAATGTCATTGTATCTTAATTTCTCAATATATCAGCGCTCACTGGTGGCTGTTTCTTCATATTGCATTGTCTGTCAATATATTATTCAGTTGATTGAGGTTGGGGTGAAATTCACGAGCCTGGAAAACTTATTTTTGTTTTTTGATTTAATCGATGTGACATTGAAACTTTCTCAATAGGTGATTTTTTAATTGGAAGGCTTTTCATTGGGTACAATGTGAAGGATAAGAAGGTGTACCAGGCCAGCTACATAGAATGGTCTCAAGCTTCCTAGTTATATACTGACAATAATTGAAAAATACTGCATACTCTTTAACTGCTAGCCAATTCAAATTCTCCGCTACAACATATATGAGGTTTTGCCTTTTCCATTAATATTGTGTTTTGTGTTGTAGGAAATTGTAATATACTGCTCTTGTGGGCAAGTCGTCACTTATGTGGTACAATATTCATTATATAGAGAGTGTCCCCAAGTCATTTTGATTCCAAACAAGAACCCAGGAAGTTTGAAGGATGCGTGATAGCTAATGGGTAAGGTCTTTGATCTTTAGCATTTTAATTGGACTACCAAATAGCATATATTTATGGAAGTCAAATACATTTCATGGTGAAACTCCACTACAATAGCCCATGTTTAATTTATTCGTGACAATGAATTTTTTTCCCCATAGTATTGAAATTCCATAACCTTCGTATTTCTTTCTTTCTTTCTCAGGATACACAACTTCTAATCAGCTGGACATTTCAACATTAATTTTACAATTTAATTTTAGCAAAATAATAAGCATTAAGCAATTTTCTCATATTTGACCTGGCAAATATCCATAATTTACCACTTATTCTTAAAACATTTATAAAATGTTCTTTATATTTTGTTTGTGTTTGCAGGATGGGGCCAGAATCTCATATATATGGAATGTCTCTGTCCTGCTTCAATTGAGAAATAGTTAATGTATTGATGCTTAAACACAGTTTTTTCATAGTTGAATACTTTCAGATTGCTGCATTAAAACAAGACATCTCTACTCATTGTCTTTTTCACAAAATTTATTGTCAAAAACTTCTCTTGCCATTATCCACCAAGATGTAGTTCACAAGTTTCAATCACTTGCTAGAGATGCTTTGTAGCATGACCTTTCAAGAAAAATTGCATTAGTATGCATAGTTAAGCATATAATATATCGTTGAAATTATTATTATCAGAAAAACCTTTAAGCAAAACATTGATAGCTCATCTGTTTATGTGTGTAAAGCTGATCTTCCAAGGAAAAATAAGGATTAAGCGAGGACAAGGTCTGAAGATGACAGAGTCCTTTGGATGAGAGGAGACGAGAACAATGAAAAACTCAATATGATAAGATTGATCCATGGTATTTCCTGGAGCATATAACACCATCAACTCCCTGAGCGTACAAGCCTTAAGGCATACTTGGCCGATTGGGATAGGTAATAAATATTAAATTCACCAACATAAAGCTACTTTTTCTATGAGGATTCATATAAAATTGATAAGGATTTGGATCTTCCTATTAATACCAGAGATTCATGAACGAACTTATCAATCGCACCTTTGATTTGAAATAACAAAATGTAGGTGTCTAATTACAATTCCTGTCTAGTATGAATAGAAGAATTGCCAAAATATAACTTAAACATGAAATTTTTAAAAAAATCAGACAATGTTTTTTTCTTAATCTTATATTTTATTGTTCCTCCCATTCCTTACATTAATTTTGTAACCTATGTGGAACGTGTATAGCAACAATAGACAATGATTAGAAAATAAAGGATTGTGCTGTTTGAGAAGGGGAGTCCTAATTTCATTCTTCGAATCCATCAAGCTTATCATTCTTTTTGCTGAATTGGGAAATTGGCTTTGTTCTTACTCATTATTGTTTCTTAATTTCCTTTGTATTTTGCTCAGAGTTTTGTGTTTTATTAATTTGAAAGGGAGATAGCATGTGCATACATATCCTATCAGTTGTATGTTTGTTTAGCTTACAAGCTTCAGAATGAAGCTAGATCCTGAATTAGAATGTCCGTATCCTGATCTCTTTTAAATTTTGAGCTGATACTGCAATGAGGGCTTTGTTTGTTTGAAGTTGTGTATGGCAATGGAGCGTAAGCTTCAAGTCTTCATGCTTTTTACAAACTTTTGTGTTCTGTTTCTTTGACTTTAAGAAAAATTTGGGTGTGTCACTTCCTATACTCCTTATGTGGGGAATACATTGACTGTCCTTAATTCGAAAGAGAAACTTTGAATTACTGCATTTGCTATGGTTGTTTACATATTTTCATAAGTTGCTCATGTCAATGCATGAAATGATTGCTCCCAGGGCTTTGTTCAAATTGACAAGGATGATCCCAACCTACTCTGGTTACATCTCCTATCGGACCTGTCACTCAGGTATGCTGACACACAATTGAAAAATGTTGCCTTGCCTTTAACTAGTGCTTGTTATTTCTCTGGAACTACACATTTGAATCTATACCTTTTTGCTGAATATTGTGGTGCAGGAAACTATAAGTTACTATGCTCTGGAGCCCCTAATGTGTACAGGGAGTGAATTCCATAACAATTTACTGTTTGCTCAACTCTTGACACCAATGTTCAACGCGAGATAATTTATTGGTTATTTGCAATTATAGGCACGTCTTATTAGAATAATATTTATTAGAATCTGATTTATAGGCATATCATCATATCATCTATAATTATTTGTATTTATAGCAATCAACCTGTACAAAATGGACTTTGTTGTGTAATTTAGACACGATATTTCAGACTCTCGTGCCTTTTTTTTCTCCTTCAACAATTAACTATTCAATTTCCCCAATTCAGAAAGTGAAGCGAGATAATTTATTATTAAACTAATTTCTAAAGCAATAATGCATTTTACGTTTGTTGGTGACCTCCCAAGAATAAAATCTTCCTAATCAATGAAATTAGTATCCTTTGCTGGATAATGGATATTACAAGTTTGCTTGACATATGACAACAAATATCAAATTGGTCTTTATAAACTTTTGAATGATATGGCAAAATTTAAAAGAATGATAAAGATACCTTACTCCACACTATTAAACAGTTAGGGTAATGACGGAAATTAACCATGTTAAGTACAACGCCAAATTAAAACATGAAAACTTCATCTCTTCTTAGTTTTGACATTCCTGACCAATGGATTTTAAGAGCATGAATGAAAGACCCCACCTAAATCTTCCACATGGCCAGAAGAAAGTGCTGACCAGTGTGATTTTATGTGCCAGTGTAACCTTAGAGTATCTAGTAGAATAGCATATTTTAACTTTTTGTGGGTGTCATGATATCAGATAGGAAATAAGAATTTTTGTTATTTTTTAATCTAATAGTAGAATTTAATTTGAATTTTACTTGAAAAAAAAAACAGAATCTTTTTTTTTTTCAAATGGTACTATAAATAATATTAAAAAAAGGAGTTTTTCCCTAAACCTCTAACATAAAGAATTCTTGAATAAGAATAGTAATAGATTTAGTAGTCAGGGGTTCTTAGCTGGTCTCTTATGCATCCGACCAAAAGGTGTATTATGAAAATGCTAGGTTTAGATACTTGAGTGTCTGAATGAGAAGCAGAGGAAAATGTCACATCTGCCGTATATTCCTCAAGCTTCCATGATAGGGAATGCAAAACCAGCAGAGAGACAACAGAGAGACCCAAGAGGAAGATCGTGCCACCCAAATAAAAAACTTCGTACCCCATTGTCCGGAGGCTCTTCACTATGTAAAGGTATGGGGGAGGGATGTTGTACGCAGCCTTACCCTTGCATATGCTATTTACAAGATTTTGTTTAACAAATCAGTTAGTGGAAATGTTGCTTAGAGGGGTAGGAAACATGCATTCTGCCACTTGTCTGTTTTGGCATTGTATTTTCTGTTAGACAATGTTCCTTGTATTGGCAATTCTGTTACTTGCCTGTTAGTGCAGAATCATTACAAGCTATTATAAATTAGGACCTAATGTAATGAAGGGAGGCAGACCAATAAAATCAGTTTTCTATCTTAATTTAGCAGCAGGAGGCTCTCTCTAGTCCTCGAATTTTAGAGAACATATCATTCCACCTTGGGGAAACTGAAACTCTCAATTTTGTTGTGATGGGAGTTTCATCCCAAGAATGTACTTGACTGCCATTTAGATCTGATAAAGCAATCATCAGTCTAATGAATCCTTGTAATCTCCCGGGCTCTTGTGTAGACTCACAATGATTTGCCAGAACTGACTCCATACAATGAAGCCAAAACTTCAAAGGTGCCCAAGCTTCTCTGGTGGAAATTTGACATCAGTTTCTCACTTGACAACTTCTTACAAACAAATCCCTCTTCGCAGGATAAGCTCAAAATTTTAAAAAAGATTAAGATATAGACATTCTAATTTAGGCAAGAGAAATTTTTGACAATAAAATTTGTGAAACAGAGTGCAGAGATGGACAGGTTCCACATATATGAGATGCAGTCTCCATCCTGCAAACACAAACAAAATATATAGAAAATTTTATAGCTGTTTTAAGAATAAGTAGTAATAAATCAAAACATTGCTTATTCCTTACTGTTTTGCTACCATAAAATTGTATTATGTTGGAATGTCCAGCTAGTCAGAAGTTGTGTTTCCTGAGAAGGAAAAAAGAGAAATAAAAGATGATTTTGGCATTTGAATAATATGATAAAAAAAAAAATTCATGGTCATGATTAAATTAAACATGGGCTATATCGCACTGAAGTTTCACCCCTTAAATTTATTTCACTTCCATAAATATTTTTTATTACTTCCCATTAAAATTGTCAAGATCGAAGACCTTACCAATCAGCTACATGCATCCTTCAAACTACCTGAGTTCAAAGTTTGGATTCAAAATGACTTGCCAGAACTCACTCCATATTGTGAAGCTTATAACTGCAAAGGTGCTCAAGCTTCTCTTCTGGAAGTTTCATATTTGTCTCTGAGGACATTATGGAACCCTTTCACACTGATTAAAGTACATCACTCCACTCTGATCTTGTGCATCAAAAGCATGGAATGTATGACTCCCTTTCTTGCGGTTCTTTCCCATTCAGAGCATGAGAGCAATTGTGTCAAGTGCAAATCAATATTGTTTAATGAAAAAAGCAAAACCTGCATGTATTGTTATTTTTTTTCATAGCTAGCGGAGCTTAAGCAACATACGTTGCTCAATTTGATTTAGGCAATCACATATGTTCCCTTTGATAATGTGCTTCTTCTCTACAGACTCAATAATATATATACGACATCAATTTTCATTTTAGAATCAATCTGATTCAGTAAATCATACACAAGATATCAGCAAAATGTGAGTCAGAAGTTTGTGTATCTCAACTGCTTACATTATCTGGCTTTAATTTCATAACTGTTTTCATTTTTAGTTCTTTCACAAATAAATAAACCAAAGGAAACTTTATGTGGTATTATTATGAATAGGGTTAAATAGGTTTTTAGTCCCTCCAAACAAGACAATGTTCCATTTTAGTATCTGAAAAATAAAATGTTTCTTCCTGGTCCCTCATTTAAGGCCATTGTTCTTCATAAAATATCATTTCCTTTGGTTCTCTCATTTATGAAAATAGGGACCATATATGCCACAGTTTCATAAGTGAGGGACCAATAGAAGGATTTATTATTGAATGATAAAAAGCAAATACTACTCTATTTACAGGAGTAAAACAACATATTTAACCCTTACGAATATTATACTATTGTACATTACTAAATGTTAGTAGTTGGGACTTTCCTTACATACTCAAGGCTAAGACCTGATTAGAAAGCTTTGCTAATGTGTTTTCCATGAAGTAATGGCGTACGGCTGATTATAAGCAGATACATTTCTTTTTTAATTAGTTTGATACTTCATGGGAATGGCAAATGTAAAAATAAAAAAAAAGCAAATTAATTTGTATATTTCAGCAAGCTAATTTATCAACCACAACTAATCCAAGAATTGTTGAATGTAATAACAAGTTAAGCAGAAAAGGAGAAAGATGTGAAAATGAATTATATCCTTTTGATACACTTAGATCGATGATGATGAAGTAAGTCATAGATGGAGATTTACCTGGTGATCATCCTTGGTTACTAAATTCATTTTCCGTCAACATAAATGCCACTGATATGGGAAATTATAGGCCAAATATGACGGCGCATTAAGCGTTTTTGCAGCAAAGGACATGACAATATGCTTAGTTTTATTAGAGAATCAGGCAGCTTTTGACAACTAGGAATTTCTAATTTTTGGAGGGATGTGAAATGGAGAAGACACTTGCAGTCCAATGTCACCATACTTGAAAACCCAAATAGACTCAGATGAAAGGGGAAAAGGCAGCATTCCCTCCTTGATGCCATTACATGGTCTTCTGGAAATGACTCAATATCCGGGCACTCGTATATGCCAAGATGTTCTAACTTTGGGAGAAGACTACTCATCTGATCAGGCAACGACTTCAACTTGCTACAATTCTCAACTATAAAACAAGTTAAACTGGGCGCAGACAATCCTTCACTAGCAAATAAAACAAAGTTGGGGCAGTTGTGAATCTCCGAAGAACTCAGATTTTTAGGCGACTCTGACACCGAAACCAAAAGAAATTCCATATTTTCACAGTTTTCAATTGTGAGACATTTGAGATTCGGAAAGGTAACCAATGGAAATGATGTGAGCGAATCACAACCCCATATCGACACTGATCCTAGTAATTCATGTTTGTTTTGCGTCTGGAATTCTAGTCTTCTAAGACCCAAGATATTCAGAGTCTTCAGTGATGCAGGTAAACGACCACCCGGAAATGAAATGGCTGATTCACAAGTCGATAATGTTAAAGATTGGAGACAAGTTGGTTGGAAGTTAGCGATGACCTCTATCATGGACTCCACCATTGAGCTTCCTTTTATTTCCATAGGTTCTACCAAAAGAGGAAACACATGTGGCCCTACTTTATTACTGTATCTCTAATCTTTGCAAGGCAGGTGGAGTGTTAGATTATTTAATCTTAATATTAACTCATGTAATTATATAATAATTTTAATGAATAGATGTCTAATGGTTATTAGACTTGAAATTATAATAGTCATTAGGAGTTATTTTTAAATTATTAAAATAAGTTATTTTCTTCTTAATTTATTAAGATTAATTTTGACATTGAAATAAAATGATTTGAAAAATAAAGTTATAGAGCAATCAAAAAAGAAGAAGATAACTTTTCTGTCTCACTCTTTTACAAATTCTGAGACGTGTTTTCTTTCTATAAAAAAAACAAAAGAAGTAAAATAGATAACACTGAGAAGGCTAAAGACATGTTTTAAAGAATTTCTATATCATCTCAAGAATGAGAGAAACTAATTTTTTTAACAACATTATGTATCTGGGTAAGAATTTTAAACTTTTTTATAGAAATTAAAGAATATAATAGATGTGAAAAATATCTTATCTAAGATGCTTTTGTGTAATTTTATGCATGATAAAATTATTCTAACAATCAGTAGAGCAAGTTTCAGATATCATTTTCTCCATTAGAGATTCTTTTACCTTGTTTTTGTTTTATTTTCTTGCGGAACGTGTAATATATTGGAATGTATATGTATATTCGCTAGGCGCATTTTTTTTATAAAAAAAAAAAATCCCCTACCATTCTTTCTTATTAGAAGATGGAAATGCTTTAATTGGTCGAAATGGTTATGAAGGCCTGCACGTGAAAACGTATATATCTATATGATATGAATATGTTTGATTGAAAATAATTCTAATGTTGCGTGAATACTGCACCTCAAGTTTATATGCTTCCAATGGCTTCGGTGATGATTTGAAGTTCCATTTGAAAGATTATTTGTAAAACTGTTTAAATTTTTCAAGAATGAAATTATAATATTTTCTGAAAATTTAGTCTACAGAAAGGAATTAATAGAGATCGAGATTTGTTGTTCATACCAAAAACTGCGACACATCAAGGTGAACATAGTTTTTAAGTGGAGTCTCAAACTTCACACGTCAGCTTGAAGAGGTACCGTTGATCGGAGGGGAGGACCTGAAAAACAAAGAACTTTGACTCTCAAGTAAGAATATGAGTTAGAAAAATAAAGCAAGTATATGCTTAGGTAAAGCTCGAGTGAGAGAGAGAGAGGGGCAGAGGCTTATTATCGTGTGTTGAGTGTGTGTTGGGATCGTATACAGGATTTCGATGGAACCTATATTTATATTACTTGAGCATGGTTGTTAGTCCTTGTTTGTACATGTTGTTGTAGTCTTGTAGATAATTTCTTACTTATAGATAATAGCCGAGAGTTTACAAATAATGTTAGAGATAAACATTTGCTTATAGATTAAAGGTAGAAGATAATTGTACCTTGTAGATAATGTGTGGCGTTATAGATAATTTAATATCTGGCAATAGATAAGATATTCAAATACATTTGAATATTAATAGGTTAGGGATAACCTATTTGTTGTGAAGCTCAGTTGCTAAGGGTCAAGCATTCACACTCTTGTAGCAAGGCTTACATGGAGGGTTAACACATGTCTCTAAGTGTCAAGTAAGATGTCACGTAAATGTTGTGGGTCCTAGACAGTACATTTGTTAATCACCAAAGTGGTCAAACTTATATGATTTTATATTTCTAAATTATATGATTTATTAATATAATCATATGATAAAATTTTATGTTTGGGTTGAATGGAATTATTAATTATAAGGCATATATGGATTATCCAAAGGTGAACCATTGCTTATAGTTAATAATATTAAAGACTTCTTTTCATGTTTGTTGAGTGTGTGTTTGTCCAAATATATCATGCATGCCAAGAATAGTATGATTATTGTTCATTAAAGTACATTTGTTTGACATCATTATTGATAAGGAAATGTATTTATTTATCACCCAAAAGTGAACTTAGATGCATGATTAAAGTCTATATAGTTTGAATCCATTATATTTACTCAAAGCATCAATGTCTTAGTATGTTTAAATGTATGCAGCTATGACTAACATGTTTACTTTGGGCAACTTAGTGATCAAGTTCAATGGGTTGAATCATAATCAGTGGTGATCTAGTTTCAACTAGGTGTAATGGACTTAGACCTATCATTACAGAGACCAGTACTGATGCTAACAAGTCTCTCTATGAGGCTTGGGAGCTGTCTAATAGATTGGCATTGAACCTGATGAGAATGACTATGACTACAAATGTGAAGCCATCTATGCCCAAAACAGACAATGCAACAAAGTTCATGAAATTGGTCAAGAATTGCTCACAATTTTACATTACTGACAAGTCAATCATAGGGAACCTGTCAAGTGAGCTAACCAACAAGAAATTTGATTGGTCTCAACCAATTCATGATCATTTGATAGAAATGGCTAATTTGGCAGCAAAGTTGAATTCCATGGGGATGGAAGTGAGTGAATCCTTTCTAGTACAATTTATTTTGAAATCTCTTCCTGGTGAATTTGGATAATTTCAAGTGAACTATAACACTCTTAAGGATAAATGGAATTTTCAAGAAATTAAAGCCATGTTAATTCAGGAGGGAAGGGGATTAAAGAAAATGAAGGACAACTCAATTCATCTCATGACTCATAATGGAGCCAAAACCAATAAGAGCAAGCTGGATAAAAAGAATAAGGGCAAATCCCAATTAAGAGTTAAAGAGGGAAGAGTCTATAAAGAAAAGAAGTGCTACTTCTGTAGGCAGAGTGACCACTTCAAGAAGGATTGCCCGAAAAGAAAGAAATAGTTTGAAAAGAAAGGTATATTTTTTTATCATCAAATTTCGAATCAAATCTTGTTGAGGTACCTAATTATACTTGGTTGCTTGATTCTGGAGAAACTACTCATGTGTCACATATTATGTAAAGATTCCTTTCGATCCAAACAATAAGAGGAACTAAAAAGTTTCTCTACATGAGAAACATAATAGAGGGCATCGTGACATATAAATTAATCTTGGACATTGGGTGTCATATAAATTTGGAAGGATGTCTCTATGTGCATGGATCTGCTAGGAATATAGTTTTTGTTGCAAAGTTCGATGAATTAGGTTTTAGTTTCAAGATTGGAAACAATGTATTTTCTTTGTTTAAGGATATAAACTATTATGGATCTGGTACTTTAATAGATGGTTTGTATTGTTTCAATCTTGATGTAAAGTTTATGAAATCCTTATTTAATGTTGAATGTAATGTTGGTAGTAAGTAAAATGTGCATGATGATAGTTCTACTTATTTGTGGCATCAAAGATTAGGTCACATATCCAAAGAAAGGATAATGAGGTTAATGAAAAATGAAATTTTGCCTCAATTGGATTTTGGTGACTAGGATATATGTATGGATTGTATTAAAGGAAAGCAAACCAAACAAATATCAAAGAATTCTACTACAAGAAATAATGAACTTCTAAGATTGATACACACTGATATTTGTGGACCCTTTGACACTCCATCTTGGGTTTGTGAAAATTATTTTATCACCTTTATTGATGAATTTTTACATTATTTTTATCTGTATCTTCTGCATGAAAAATCTCAATCAGTGGATGTCTTAAAAGTGTTCATTGATGAGGTAGAAAGACAATTCGGCAGTGTAACATCCCAATTTTTGTAATCTATATTAAAAAGGATTGTTATGTATAAATAAATAGAGTTTTAGAAAAATGATGAGATTTTATAAATAAATAAATAAGGAGATATAATTATTAATTAAAATAATGATTTGAGAGAAAATAAAAAGGGTATTTCATTTATTTGTTTGATAGAAAATAAAATAGAGTTTGCTTTTATAAAATAAATAAATAAATAAATATAAAGTAAATAATAGGCTGAATACCCTAGGTATAAATAGTTATGTTAAGTCAGGTGCCTCTTCTTGGCCTCATTTTCGTTTTTCCCCTTCTATTCTCAAAATCCTTTCTTTTTCCTGCAGCCCACCCAACCTGTCTCAGAAAAACGACGATCTCGGACTCATTCACCGTTGGATCGTTGTTAAATTTGAGTAAAACATTTGCAACCCAATTTTGAACATTCTCACCGTTGGAAATTTCAAAATCATTTCTGAGATTAGAGGAAAACCCTTCGCATTGTAGCGTTTTAATTTCTCGCAGAAACCCAAAACTGTCTCGGTAAAACTACGATCTCGGTTTCGTTAACCGTTGGATTTTCATGAAGTTTGGATATGTTGTTCTAAATTCAATTGTGCACCCTTCCACCGTTGGGATTTTCGAGATAAAATTTGTGGAGGGAAAAAAAGGAATCGCATGAAGACAGTACAAGTGGAGGTTTCAATCCCTTCTCCATCTCTCTGACGTTTGGGAACTCTATCGGAGCAGTCGAAGGAAAAAACTGGAGGAATCTCAAGGAACCGCTAGAGATGCTACTATCGCTGGCGGAAGACACGTGAGCCCGCTTAGAGGTAAGAGATGAGTTATTCACAATTGGGGATTAGTAAGAACATGTGTAGGGATCCTTAGAGATATCAATTGGAATGAGTTTTGGGGTGTTTTTGTAATTTTCATTTTATCCTTATAATTATTACAGTGAATTATATTTGTTTGATGAATCAGTTGATGTCCCAATGAGAAATGACTGTGAGATTGATGTGTTCTTGTGTTGAGTGTGAACCCCTTAGAAAAATTAAGCTCTTTTTATTAACGAAAATTATATTTTAAGGAATATTATTCAATGACTTATTTTATACAAATTATTATCTTGTTCTAATTTTTCTACGACGATGATCAACATGTTATGTGTATATAATTATTATAATATTAGAATAATAAATTAAAGAAAATTGTAAGGTTAATGCCTAGTGGTAATTTCTTTTGATGTAATATTAAATTATTATAGAAATCCTTTGATTAAAAACAATATAGTTTAATTTACTATATACATATACATACATATGTTTTGTATCATGCAAATATTATTATTGTGTGATGTGTATATGAGTTATAAGGTGTAATGAGTTATTATAATGGTATTATAATATTATTGTGAAGATTGAGTAGTACAAAGTTGAATGTGTCAATCTGCGAGATACATGTAAAAAAATGAGATGGTTGATGTGATATTATGAGATGTTAAATTGTGGGCATGATATTTGATTGTGGATAAGTGTGTGTGTTTGACACTTGATGTGACAATAATTATATTGTGGGCAATGAATTATACAATAATCTGACCAGTGTTATCTTGAGAAAAGCGTTGATACGCAGTGTTTAAGAGAAAGTGTAGGTTTCCTATTCAGGAACCAGTGTTAAATTGTAGCGCAATGTGTTAAACGTGTTTGAAATACAAGTGTGAGGTCGTGAATATTGTATAATTCATGAGCAGTGCTTATAAATGAAATATGTAATGAATTGTGGAATAATATGTTGCCTTGAGATTATAATATTGTTATTGAGATTGAGTAAAAGTGTAAAGTAGAACAAGTGTTGGATTGTGAGATACGTGAAAACATGTGATGGTGGATTGTGACATTATGAGATGTGAAATTGTGAATGAGTTTTGGTTGTGAATAAGTGTGTGATTAACTCTTGATGTGACATTATTTGTGTTGTAAGTTGTGAATTGTACAATAACCCGACCAGTGTTATCTTGAGAAAAGTTTAAATGCGCAACGTTAAAGATAAAGTGTAGGTTTCTTATTTAGGAACCAGTGTTAAAGAGAAAGTGTAGGTTTCCTATTTAGGAACCAGTGTGAAATTGTAGCGCAATATGTTGTATGTGTTTAAAACACGAGTGTGAGGTCGTGGGTATTGTATAATTCACGAGCAGTGTCTGGGTGCTAAAATAATTTTAGGGGTTAGACCTGAATCAGGAGGGAGAAGCCCTGACGGACTCTTCGGAGTGTAGGCCTTGGGGGTCACCGGATTTGAGTGCTCCTTTAAGCCTATGTTGATCCCATATGGTTGGAGCATTCTCGCAAAACACCGTGACCCTGACTGGTCTTCCTATGATCTTACTTAGTGAGAGTGACCTGACAAACCCATTGTGTGGTGTGTCTTGTTATGTACTCCTAAGCGCTCTAGGGTGGTTTTTCACTGACATGGTACCACATTGCATATAGGCTTGAGTCTTAGCATAACTGTCTCATGCGCTTGCTAATTGTTTATTATGAAATTGATGTGTTATTATGTCTTGATTAGAGCATGTGATTTTTGTGTAATGTGATTGATGATTGAAAAGTGTGATTGATGGATGAAAAGTGAACTTTGAATGACAAAGTGGTGGAATTACGTGAATTACGTGTAAGTAAATTTTATTTAGTTTATATGATATGTATATCTAGTTGTCTTATTTCTCTATTAATTAGGAATGTGATAACTCACTCCCCGTGTGTTGTTTGTGTTTGGATCCTGTGATGATCTTGAACTTTGTGTTCGGGGGAGCAGACGACTAGGTGAATTGATTTAAGGAACCTTGTGCTGAAGGACGTTTAGACACAACGCTCTGATAGGATGTGACATTGGAGTATAGGGTTTTATATTAATTGTATGAAGTCTTAGACGGTCTTGCTTAAACCGAGATAACTTTATTATTTATTTAGACAAGTTTGAATATGATGTAAAAGAAAGTGAATGTGAGCCTTTTATTCCTTTGAAAGACTTGTATTTACAAATGTAAAAAAAATACTATTAATTATTATTTGGATTTTTATTTCTTTGTCAGTATATATGTGAGGGGTAGAGCGTGTCACAGACAGAAAGGTAAAAGTTGTAGAGTTTGATAGAGGTGGTGAATTTTATGAAAATAAAATGAAAGTGGACAATGTCCAGGTCCATTTGCAAAATTCCTTGAAAGCAGAGGCATATGTTCATAGTATACTATGCATGACATATCACAACAGAATGGTGTGGCTAAAAGGCAAAATCGTACTCTAATGGATATGGTTAGCTCCATGTTGAATTATAGTACTGTACCTTTACGTTTACCTTTATGGATGCACGCATTAAACATGTTAGGAGTGAATGCCATTTGACACTGCTAATTTGCACTCACTGAATGAGAAAGAACTGTAAGAAAATGAACTTTACATTCAAAACTTTTTTTGCACAATACTAAAGTAGAGGTGGTGGTTTAATCGGTGTGGAAGGGTTTCATGATGTTCTGAAACAAATATCAAGCATCCATAAGAGAAGCTTAAGCAACTTTGTGGTATAGGCTTCATTTTATGGAATGAGTTCTGGCAAGTCATTTTGAATCCAAACAAGAACATAAGAAGTTTGAAGGTTGCATGATGACTTATGGGCAAGGTCTTTGATCTGCTACCATTTTAATGGGACTACTAGATCACAGATATTTATGAAAGTTAAATAAATTCCAGGGTGAAACTCCACTTCAATAGCCAAGTTTAATTTATTCATCACAATGAATGTTTTTTTCATACTATTCAAATTCCACAGTCTTGTATTCTTTTTTCTTTTCTTGGTTCTCAAGATACACAACTTCAAACCAGATGGATTCCAACATTGTACAATTATGTGTTGGCAAAATAGTAAGCATTAAGCAATGTTCGGGTTTATGACTTGGCAACATCCATGAGTTACCATTTATTCTTAAAACAATTATAAAATTACTATATATTTTGTGTTTGCAATATGGAAACTAAGTCTCATATATATGGAATGTGTCCATCCTGCTTCAATTGAAAATTACATTAAGGTACTAATGCTCTAACACAGTCTCAGCAGTTGAATACTAGACATCTCTGCACATTCTGTCATTTTCTCAAAAGAACAAAACTTAGATAGAGTTCCTTAGGTTTTGTTGGTGCTTTTCTCCAATTAGAATCAAAGTTTGAGCTCAATAACCCCTGCAATTAAAGGATTACATGAATTATTCAATTCTAACAAGCGTAATACCTGGTTCTTTGCACGGGTGTTAAGTTTATAATTTATAATTTTCTTATATTTGCTGTATTTTATAATATATTTATCAATTATTTTAAAATTTTATATGTTTTTTAAGAATTTTATATATGTCAGTATATATGTAAAAAATATATAAGATAATTATGAATATTCATATATATATAATGCATGAGATTGTTTACAAGGATGGGACAACGGCCACGACGAAGGCAAGCAGGTATTCATTTTGTTAGATAAATACTCGTCATGTGCTTATTTTTTATCCGCATAGTACCGTTAAGCGGATTCCTATGAAATTTTTAATATCTGGGGCTTGTGGGTACCCATAGATATTTTTGCAAAAAATATTTTAACAAACATTTTTGTTGTAATTTTTAATCATTTAATATTTTCTTGAAAAAATAATTTTATATTTTTCATATAACTTGATTATTAGTTCTTCTGAATATTGCAATGTGCTAACAGTTATTTAATATTTTATTTTCATATAATTCGTGACATGTATACAAATTTTATACATAATGCATATATATATATATATATATATATATATATATATATATATATATATATATATATATATATATATATATCAACTCCTAAAATACAAATTGATGAAACTAATTTATGTATTAATATCTCATTGATAATTAACTTATTAGTAATTAATGTATTATATTAATTTATTAACATCAATCTCTTGATTGATTATTTTATTAACATGAATATATTATATTAATGTCAATTGATTGCATTTAATTGTTAATTATATTTGTTTGAATTAAAAATAAAATAATCTTATATATGTATATATTATTAACAAGGAATGAAATTCTATTTTAAAAAAATAATAATTTTACTCAATTTTTATTATTCCATATCAAACCTACTAACCAAAGAAAAAAAATTAATCAATTTAAAAAATGAGCATACAAAACATTCCTAAAGTAAAGGGGATCATACCTAAAACAAAACTCTAAATAATAATAATTTTATGAAGTATATATAATATATTTAAATATTTATTTACATACTAACACTCATTTATTAAAATTTAAATTAAATAATTAGTAATATATTAAAAATTCGAATAATATAACATCAAACCTATAAAATATGAATTTCAACTAAGCTAGTAGTTTTATAATCAAACCTCCATTTTACTCGGCCACGTGTTCACACATCATTTATTTTAATATTTTATTATTTTTCTCTCTGTTACTAAAGCACGGGTCACTGATTTTTTTTCTCTGTCTGTAGCACAGGAACTGCCCTAGTATATTGAAATAGATACAGCAGAAATTATTTAGATTCAAATAGATATTAACTTTTTGTTATCATTAAAGTAGAGATGTATTAATATATTAAATAGATACAATCAAAATTTATTACTAACAGAAATCCTATCATACATTGAAAAGGATACGTTTAGATTCAAAAAATTCAGATAGAGATGGTAATTAATAGTTAGCATTAAGTGTTCAAAGAGATAATAGACAGAAAATGTAACAAATAAAGATAAAAAATTATTATCAAAAAGAATTCCCCGCGTCCATATCACCTATATATATATATCATTCTCCTTTCTGTCCCTTCATCATTCATAGTTCTTCTCTTTTTGCTTCCAAATATTTCTCATTACAACAATGGCATTGTCACATGACGAATTGTTTGAGATATATATTCTCTCGTTTACCAGCAAAAGCCATCTACAAATTCACGTCCACCAGCAAGCCATTCTCAAACTTCCCAAAAGAAACATATTTTGCATCGAAGCAAGCACAGAACTCATTGCTAAGGGATGACACATGTTTCTTCATTCAGCCAGACATCACTCAGTCATACAATGTCCAAGTTGAATTGCACCCTTTACCTGGGGAGGAGCTCTCATCTGGGGGGTGCCTCAAACCACTCTCGGATTCTTGTCTAACTCGGCGAAGATCTTGAGTTCGAGCAACGGCTTGATTCTTTGCCGCACCACCGGCGAGAATGAGGTGAAGCTGTTCATTACCAACCCAGTAACACAATCTTTGTTGCCTATTCCCATCCCTGATGAGTATAAACAGAAGAGTATAATAAGTATTGATGCTGCTGATCTCAAGATTGGTTTTGAATGTGATGGCAAAGATGATTACATAGTGTATCTTTTTTATGACAACTTGGTTGATTGGTCTAGTTCAAATTTGGATTGCAAAGTTTAGCATTCCAATGAAAGGGTGTGGAAATCAAAGGAAGAAAGATTTTTCACTGGCAGTAGGAAACTTAGATTTGACATGCTTGTTCATCACAGGGGAGCTGTTCACTTCATCTCAGACTGTTTTCCTTACTTGAACAAAAGAAGTCCTTATTTCAGGCCATACATTATGTCCTGCAATTTTGAAGGCGGAAATTCAAGAATGCTGAAAGTGCCTAAAGAAGCAAGAAAAGGTTCTCATGACATCAGTTGTGACATGGGAATTTTCAAATGGGGCAAAGCCACTGATCCAAATGAGGCTGAGGAAGCATGTGTTCACCATATGGACTTTGACACACTATGAGACAAGTTTGTGGAGAAGGGTTTTGAAGATAAGAGTGAAAGCAATGGTGAAGGATCATCCTATTATAAGAGTGAAGGGTTTTGTTGTTTTGAATGGTCATCTTTTGGTCTTTGCCACTGAGAAGAAGGTCTATGGATGTAGTTTGACTGATATGAGGATTCAGGAAATCTGTGATCATGAATGTGAGTTCAATGTTCTTCGCTTCACTTCATACAATGTGGCACTGGAGCTGGAACTTTGCCTCTTTCTCTGCACACGTGTGGCACTGGAGCTTGAACTTTGCCTCTTCCTTCACACAAGCAGTGTTGTTAGTTTTTGTTAATTTTACTTTTGTAGACATAATGAGACTTTTGTTAGTTTTTATACTTATTTTTCTTTACATGTTTCTATCATTGTCAATTCAATACAAAATTACATAAGACATAGATTCGGTTTCTATTTCCATGCTTGGCTCATTTGCCAGATTTGGGTTTTGTATGCATTTGAGAATCTATAATAGAAGTTGAGAATGAATCAGGTTAATATTATATTGCTTTGAGGATCTTTGCAATAACATTATTTTTTTTTCGATAACTAAAAGTTTAGACGAGTTAGGTCTCGAGGACTCACAAGGGTCACAACATGTCTCAAGACTCATTGAGTGCTTAAAGAGGTAGTTACAGATTGTCCATCAACAAGACCTTCACATCAATAGAGATTCAAACCCACCTTCTTGTGAAATAAGTATGATCCTGACCAACTGGACCAACCTTTTGTTGGTCAATAGCATTCTTTTAGTGAGTTACATATCATGTGTTACAAATGGAACTATAAGTTCATTGTCCAATTAGCAAAATTAAACGTCATCACACCTTATAGTTCCATTTGTAAGACGATGTTAAAAGTTAAAACCCAAATCATCTTGGTATAATTACTTTTAAAATATGAGGTTTGTGATTAAACTACAATGCCCAAAAGTTTTATACTATAATTACAACTATTTAATCATAGAAGTAAATGAATATTACCCTAAGTTATTATGTTCAATAATTGTAACTTACTCCATTATAAAAAAAATACCGTGCCCATTGAGAGGAAAACTCATACTTGAGATTGTATTCAAGTGAATGATTGAGACTATTCTGAATAAGATCAAAAGTAACACCTTGATAATTTATTTATTTTTTCAATCAGGAGAATGAGATAAGTCCATAGCTCATGGGACATAAGGTTATAACAGAGCATAAGAATATACTGAAATTTGGAATAGAACATGTTTGTATTTCAAGCAAATCATTCTTTTGAGCAAGCCATGACTTGAACTGCAATTCTTCATAGTTAATTTTTTACAAATATCTCCAATGAAGGAAATCTTTTTAAGATGATTTTCAATACATTTGATCAAAACTAGCATCCACCTTCGTAAATCTTATATTTTTTTCCAGTGAGGAAAATGAGATAAATCCACAGCTCATGAGAACTTAAGTCATAACAAAGCACAATTTAATACTGAAATTTGAAATAGAAAATGTTTGCATTCATCAAACCATTCTTTTAAACGTGTCATGACTTGCACTGCAATTCTTCAAAGCTTATTTCATTACAATTATCTTACATGAAGAAAAAGCAAACCATATACATGCTTTGATTTAAAAAATAAAAGAATTAAAATTTAAAGAAAGGGTAAGAAAACTAATTAAAATTAATATACATAGGTGGACCTAGTTGAGATTTTTCATCAAAAGATGCACATTGACATTCTTACTACAATTTTTTAAACAATCCAAGTAATAAAATTAGTTAAGAAAATCATATCCACCTAGGAGATCTTAGCCTCTTGAAAGCTCCACCTCTATATAGAATATACCATTGGTCAAAATAGTTGAGTGACAAAACTCTTAAGAAGCAAGTTTAATATCAGAAATTATGTATGATCAAGTCCAACTGTTATTTGACAATATTATACCAACTTCATATTTGATTTCCACCAACAATCTGAATTGAACCACACATTCTTCGTATACTACTTTTCCATTTACTTGAAACTCAATATTTCCAATTGATCGATAAGGTTTTGGAAGCTATAGTAATTTCTATGAATTAATAATTATCTAAAGCACTGTACTTTATCCTTTATAGGCTCAAACTATCAATGGGAGTTTAGACAACAATGTTGTAAATGTCAAGTGATGCTAATTGTGAGTAGAAAATAAATGTTTTAAGAATAACTATAGTATAGTCTATAAATGTTTGAATTTATAATCACAAATCACAATATTAGGATTCACATAAATATATGAAATGTTCAAAGACTATATATATCAGAAAACATAATTTTGATGTTATAAGATTGTAGGATACAACCAAGAGACCACATGAGCTTATTTTATGCCTGCCTTTAGTCTTGTCAAAAAAAAATTCCTTATATGAGCATATGTTGGAGAAGAGTGCACATCTTTTCCTCAAGTCTATCCAATGCTCAGAATCAACCCAGCTGACTGGTCTCAGACTTTTCCTTATCTGTAGAATAGATAAGGATCTTTCTTTTTTTTCTGGTTGCAATCATGCCGCTATTTACCAGCTGTTGCAGGTTAAAGTGTATTCCATGTGCTTGTGGCCTCTAGGAAAACGAATTACTCGTATTGCTGCTTTAGTGTCCTCTACTCTATTCTTACTGACTTGGATAATCGGTTTCAGCTACAATTCCTTCATCTCCTTAATCAGATTGTTAGCATTTCTTCAGTTTGACCAAACTCTTTTTGTTTTTGCACCATCGCTTTCAACATTTGCGATCTCTTCCTCATTGTCGACATCTGGTTGTATTTTCCTCTTCAAACTTTGTAATGACTTTCGGTTGTTTATTAATTTTCTGACTTATGTGTACCAATCCTTGTTTCTGATGCAACCAAAATCAAAAGAATCCTATGCCTGCCAAAAAAAGGATGTTATATTATATCCTAGCAAGTTTTTTCAGAATTTGAATCAAATGAGTGAAAGACAACTCAAATGAAAATGTGAAGTGTCACCTTGGAGTCACAATTAAAATTGGTCAATGAGAAGTTAACACAAGGATTGGCCTCTAATAAGATTTATAATTTTAGATATCAAATAATATTATATGCAATGGCAATTAAATTTTTTTGTACCGTAATAGATTGATTGGCATTTTGCAGATCTTCCAGTTCTTCTGAAAGAGACAATCCTTCCATGGCACTTTTTTCACCTCCTTCAACATTTTCTCTTCCTCCTCTGTAAAAATGGCAGACAAAAAAGAAACAAACAAATAGACAAAAGACATATACAAGAGTAGAAAGAAAAAAGAATAAATTTAAAAACCTGTTAAGGGAAATGGCAGGTGAAAACGGGAGTTTCAGTGGGCGGAATTGGAATATTTTAGAGGAGATCGAAGGAGGAGACACATACAGGTATTGAACTATGGCACGTGTGGAGACTTCTTATGGTCTTCGTAACTGACAATTTTGGTTGGAGCTGTAACCGCCAAACATTGATTGTGGTTGTAACCGTTTTTCTGTTACAATAGGAAATGAGACAGAATTAGTGGAAAGCATGTATTAGGTACAAATAAAGGAAAATTGTAGAGAATTTGACACGAGCAATTATGCTCATGTGACAAAGAATAAGATAGTGATGTGGCTGCATTTGGTTTCGTACCTCGGGATTTATACAGTATGAATAAATAAATAGATTGGAGATATCAATAGAACATAAGGAACTATATTTATGTTTTATCCTTCTTAAAATTTATTGTGAAAAACGTTCGTTACAATTTTCCCCTAGGTTGTCTTATCTGTGTCACCAAAATGTAGTAATTTGTTTCAATCACGTGCTTGATGTGCTTCGTAACATGAGCATTGAATCAAAATTGCATTAGTAAGATGCATATTGTAAAAATGGTAGAAGAGAGAAAAGGGATTTGTATATTGATGAGAAAGATATTACAAAGCCAACTATAATCTCTTACAAGAGCGGTACTTATACTGCAGAGATTCAGTTGTAACAGAAAGTAGGAGACAAGGGCTTAGTATGTAAATATGCCAACTGATCTGTTCCAGGAATATGTTGAACTACTAATTGCTTAGTCAGAACTTTTTCCCTAACAAAAAAACACATCTAATTCCATGTGTTTGGCTCTAGCATGCAGAACTGGATTGTCACAGAGCACAAGGGGTGTGGAATGAGGAACTGCAAGTTCCTGAAGAAGAGTCTGAATCCATAGAATATCAGCTGTGGCAGCAGCCAAACTTGTGTATTCTGCCTCTGTGCTGGATCTAGAAACAACTGCTTTCTGGACCATCAGGATACCAAATTTGGACCGACATACACTGCTGCACCAGAATTAGATCTTCTATCATCTGGGTCTAAAGCCCATCCAGAATCACAAAAGGCTCCAATGGAAAGAGGTTGATGAGATAAGACAGGATACAGAACAAGCCCTGAGTGTAAAGCACCCTTAAGATACCTTAGAATTCTTTTTACTGTTGTGTAGTGGGATTCAAGAGATGAGGACATGAACTGGCAAACTTTATTTACAGCAAAACTCAATTCTGGATGAGTAATAGTCAGATACTGAAGTGCTTCAACACTGATCTGTAAAAGGAAGCCTCTTGCAACAGATCAGAACCATGGTTTGACAGCTTGCAAATAGAGACCAAAGGTGATGAAATAGGCTTTGCCTCCAACATATTTGTTCTAGTCAATAGATCCCTGATGTACGTAAAGTGAGTCATTAAAAGAGCTCCACTGGACAAAGAATGCACCTCAATTCCCAAAAAATAATCCAGAGAACCCAGTTGTTCAAGAGAGAAAGTAGCATTGAGTTTCTGAATCAACTTCTCCACCAATGAAGATGAATTACCAGTGATGATAATATCATCAACATAGACTAAGATGTAAATGATTGTGGATGAAGTCTTGTACAAGGATGGATCACACTTGCTGTCAGTGAAACCAAACTGCAGTAAAGTGGATTTGAGTCTCTCAAACCAAGCTCTAGGAGCTTGTTTTAACCCATAAATAGCTTTTTGTAACTTGCAAACAAGAGACTTATCAGATGACTCAAAACCTGGAGGTTGAGTCATATAAACTTCCTCTTCTTGAAAACCATTAAGAAAGGCATTATTCACACCTAATTGTTGTAAGGGCCACTTATGATTGATAGCAAGAGTAAGAATCAGTCTGATTGTAACTGGTTTAATCACAGGGTAGAAGGTTTCATGAAAATCAAATCCAAACTTCTGATCAGAACCCATAGCCACCAATCTGGCTTTGTACTTTTTTACACTGCTATCAGAGTTTTCTTTAACTCTAAATACGCATTTGCAGCCAATGGCATTTCTATTTGGAGGAAGAGGGACTAGAGTCCATGTGTTGTTTCTCTGAAGGGCATTAAATTCACCAGTCATAGCAGTATGCCACTTGGAATCCTGAAGAGCTTGTTTCACAGATTTAGGTTCAGCATGGGCAAGAAGCAAGGATGGATGAATCCTTGGTTGAACTATGCCATCTTTGTATCTTGTAATCATGGGATGAACATTTTCTGATGGGTTATATAACAGATAACAAAATAACACAGCAAAAGAATGGACAATCTGTAATTATATTGATGGAAGAAATGACAAATTACAGATAAAACAAAGATAGAATGTATTGATAGTGATAGCTATCAACCCAAAGCACTAACGGCTTCCCTCACCTCAAGGTGATCTCATTTCTCTCTCCCAATCCCAAATTCTATCCTCATTATTCTCTCTTCCCTCCGCACACTAAATACTAACTACTTCACGTGCTCCTCATCACCCTTTTTGCCAGCTCATCATCTTTCATTCCCTTCCCACGTTTCCTCTTGTAAACTCTCCAAACCTGGGGTTTATAATTCTCCTCAGGGCCCACTTCATTATTTTTGTTTCTATCATTTTCTGATCTAACAAGAAGATTTTGTGGTGAATTCTGTGATGCAGTGGTAGATGTTGTAGAATTTAAATGAACAGTACCAGAATTTTCATTAGTAGTAGAAGTTGTTGTATCATTAATGGGAGACTGTGCAAGATCATGAAAAGACACTTTGTCATGAATAGGGAACAGTGGTACAACAATACTAGAAATATGAGACTCAACATGAGATGGGAAGACAAGGCTTGGAAGCTGAACAAGATTGAAGGATATTTTTAAAGTAGGAGGATGAGAATTTGGCACAATAATATGTAAGTAGTGGAGAATGTAGAAAGAGAAGCAGTAGGCAACAATACACTATTTGTGTCATGTCTATCATTTGTTAACATTAAGCTTAATTTGCATACTATTTGTTTTTCAGTCATGACCTTAATGCTAAAACTCAACATTTGATATATGCATTGCATCTTGAGAGTATTTCATTCACCTTCCAAGTTCTGTGAAAAATGAATTAGATTAGACTTGAGAGACCAAATGATTAATGACAATAATAAACAAGGTGATGTTTATTCTTCTCTTCTACTCCTATGTAATGCAAGCTTGACTGAGATAAGCACCATCATATAGACATTTGTGAAGTCAAAAGTAAGCAAGTGTCTGCACTCTGCAGAATCATAAGCTGGGTAATATGTTTGGTTATAATCATAAGCTTTTTGGGCTATAATCATAAGCTTTTGAGCTATTAGTGAATTTAAAAGTTGGGCTCTAATCAAATGCATTTTTTTAATATGGTAAGATACTAAGATGTGGTGGATTTCAGGTATCCTAAAGACGCGGAGAAGCATTATTTGCAGTAAAAAGTGGGTTGACAAGAAGCCAGGTACATGTTGCTCTCATGTTACACATATGACATACCCTTGATCTTTGCTAAGTAGTTTGTTTGGGGAGGAGCAATTTGCTATGAAAAATCTCTGCTTTGTTTTGGTTTGAATGTAAATTCTTTACTGTGTTTGGGCACTTTTAAATTTTAGGTCAAATTACTCATTTGATCTTTATAGTTTCATAATTTTTTCCTTTTTAGTTCTTATAGTTTGAAAGTGACGTTTTTAGTCTCAATAGTTTACATTTTATTTTTAGTTCTTATAGTTTGTATTTTAATTTTCTTTTAGTCCCTATAGTTTGAAAGTGATATTTTTAGTCCCTATAATTTATATTTTAATTACTTTTTAGTCCTTACTATAAAAAAATATAAAAATAATTAGTTACAAATTAGTTATAAATTATCAATTATTTTTTTTATTACAAATTATTTTATAATAAATTAGTTACGAATTACTTGTTAATATTTTTATAGTTAATTGTAATTGATAATATTGTTCATATTTTGATGGTAAGGACTAAAATGGAATTAAAATATAAAGTATAGAGACTAAAAATATCACTTTCAAACTATATGGACTAAAAAAAATTAAAAAATACAAATTATAAGAACTAAAAAAACTATTTTCAAAACTATAAGGGCTAAAAGAGAATTAAAATGTAAACTATAAGAATTAAAAAAAATTATTTTTAAATTATAGAGACAAAAAAAAAATAAGAATCTTAAAATTATAGGGACCAAATGAGTGATTTAGCCTAAATTTTAATATGTTAACTTTATATGACTGCATTTTTGGCAGCACTCTGGAAATTTATTTCCTGTGACTACGTAATTGGGCATCAGGGACAAACTTTTATAAAATAGAAATGTATTTAGGAGACAAACATTTACAGATGTGCTTAAAGAATAAACAAATTTTAGAAAATAAAAAACTGTTTTTGAAAAGAGTAAACAATCAAGGCCTAACTTTCTACTTTTTAATTTCTCCTCTCAACATCAAAATTATAAAAACGCAACGCAAGACAACTTTATCCCAAACTCGCACGACATTAATTAACAATTAAATTGATCAGTTGTTAAAGTTAAGTTATAATTTGTTTTTTTTTAATATAAAGAAGCGAATTTACGAATAATATTATTGTCAAAGAGTAATTACAATCAAAAGCACTGAATAAAAATATCAATTATTGAATAAAAAAAGTAATATGAATAGTGAAAAAAAAATATTTTCCAAAATACTTTAAAAATAAAAAAAATAAAACAAACATATTTTATAAAAACTAAAAAAATTACAAAACCAAAAAAAATACTAAATTATAAGAAAAAAATATTTAAATCTTTATTGTTTTATATTTTGGTGGATGCTGTTGGTCATGTGTGGGGCATAACACCAAGGGAATGAAAGACTGAAAAGAACGTGCGTGCTGGCACTAGCATATTAACAGTTACACTCCTATCTGATTCTCCGCGTTCAACTTTGATTTTCCTTTGGTCCCCTCCAAATTCCTATTGGCACCGCCAGGCCACCGCATATGGTATACAATTTTCCAATACATCGCCGGTACATCACACTGGATACACCCTCAACATCCTGTTCGATGTTTCAATTAAATCAATCCAAAAATAAAAGAAAAAAATAATTCTATAGAAATGAAATTATTACTAGTATACTAACATATATTTAGTTTGGAAAATTATGCCCGTTCTTTTATTTTAAAATTGTTCTTGTATATCAAATTAATTTTTTGTAGGGAATTACAAAGATCTGATAAGGTAGAAATTTGATCAAAATCAATTTATTAAGTACAAATTGGGTAGCCGGATTAATTTTAGTTTAATCCCAATCTAATTCAAGTATTAATTATTCCGGGTATCAACTTTTTAATTGAAAAAAAAAATGAAATAATCCAATTATTTTAATTTATGAGCATATATTATGAGAATTATTAGTAAGTAGTAAGTGTATACTGAAAATGAAAATGTGTAATAATTTTATACACAGTCACAGATTAGCATGAATGGTAATATGTAATCGTGTGTATAAAATTTGGATAATTATGATTTCAGTTTTTAAAATTGGGTTAGTTATGTTTTAATTCCTAAACTTTTTTGAATGTTTACTTTTAGCTCCTAACTAAAAAAAATTATCAATAGTCCTTATTTTTTTTGTCCATCAATATTTTTAGTTTTTAATGTCAAACTTTGCAGTTCAATGATAATGTTACGTTAGTTTTAGTATTATTAATTACATTTTCCGAGGCATAGTTTTCTGATTGTTTTAAAACTGTCAAAAATTGGTTGGCTGAAATGTATATTATTTTTATGTTCGGAAAAATTAGTTAAAAAATTAACTTATTAAATTATAAATGTTTAATAAAATTAATTATTGAAGTAGTTGAAAAATATAAAAAAATAAAATTATGATTTATTTATAGGCAAAATTATAAATTTGGTCCATTTATTTGTCCCAAATTTACAATTGTTATCCCCCTATAATTTAATTTTCTAATTTAGTTCTCTAGTTTTTTGCAATCTTGTTATTTCAGTCCCCTGTCCCTAAGTTAATGTTAGTTATCATGTGGATGTTTATCGTCATGTATCGTGCGTTTATTGAACATTAATTATGTGCATCTAATTAATGTCTACCTCCAATAAAATCATGACACATGTGGTCATCGTCCAATAAATACGCATCACCTATCGGTCAAGGTAAGTCTATTTTCAGGTTGAAAACTAAAATAACAGAATTGAAAAAAAACAGAAAGATTAAATTCATGAATTAAATTAGAAGGAGATCAAACTCAAATTTTAAGACATACAGGGACCAAATTTATAATTTTGCTTTACTTATAAAGGATAATCGGAAAAATGGATAAATATATTGAAGATAAAAATGAAAAAAAAATATATGAAGTTAGAAACTAAAAATCAAATAAATTTTTTAATTAGTAAAAAAAATAAAAATTAATTAAAATAACTTGTCCAACCTAATCTATGTATTAATTATCACGTTTATAAATAATGTATTCTGATATTTTCTTGCATATGGAAGAGGGGGGATTTTAAGAAAATAGTTTAACCAAATTACATATTTGAATAAGTTTTATGTAAAAAAATATTTTCAAATTATTAAAATGTTGATGTCATTATTAGATTTTTTTTAATTGGCTTTTAACATGATAAAAAATTCTAATCCTTTATATTTTTATTCTTTTCATTTCAATTAAAATAATTCCTAAATATTGTTATTTCTTTTACAATTTCTAAATAATTAAAAAATATACTGCATATTATTTAATATATTAAAAATTAAAGCTAGACAATTTATAAAGCAGTATTAGGTTAAATTTATAAAAAAAAATATCAAGAATATTTAGTAGTATGTTTGATTCTTAAATTTAATTATTTATTATATTTAATAAGAAAATATTTCAAATGTAAATCTATTGGATGAGCAAATAAATAGGGTACGGTCTTTTCATACAATAATATTTCATTACGAGTATTGCACAACATACAAATTTATTTATAATTATAATTATAATTTATAATAAATAATTTTTTTAAATTTATAAATTATAAGAAATAATTTTTAAATATATAATTATATTTTTGTATTTATAATAAATAATTTAAACTTTAATAATAAAAGGTTACTTTTATATTTTAAAAGAAATATGCAGTTAAATAAATCAAGTATACAAAATAAAGATAAAGGGTATTAGCTTTTTATGATATTGGTGTGGTTGTTTTAACTTTATTAATTATTTTGTGTTGAATTTTTGAATATATAATTGTATTAAATACTTATAAGAGGAGTTTTATTTCTCATAATAATTTTATGCAGATGAAGTGCTCGTTATTTCCAATGAAAAATACTTATGAGAATTACTAATTACATGAATATCACGTGAAATGTATGTCACTAGAGCGATGAAAATGAGAATTTTTACTCTCCAAGTTAGAGATTCATAACAGCAGAATAGATTAAAAATTTCCTCCCAACAGAAGAAAATTAAATTTTCACATCCTTTGTTACAAGTGTGAAAAGTATTCACAAAATTAATTTATTCTATAAATAGTTATCTTAAATTTATCTTTCTTCTTTATAATTTCATGATTAATTTTTATCTTTATAAAAAATTAATTACACATTTTATCCATCATACTTTTAAAATTTAGTAATTCGGTATATTTTTAATTTCTCATCAACTTTTTAATGAAAACTACTGACAAGGCATGTTGGTGTTGATGGACATAGTAGTGCAATAGATTGTTAACCTTGCAGTGACATTGTGTTAGAAGTCCAAAACTATAAATTATAAACAATGTCATCACATTGTAAATATCAATTAAAATGTTACATCAATAATTTCCATTAAAAGAAATTGATGATAAACTAACAATGAATGAAAATTGTGCTAAATTTTTAAGACATGAAGGTGCGGATGGTGGACCAAGTTATTAGAGATTAAAATTACACGATCATTAAATTATATTTTTTCATTTTTTATTTATAATATTCTTTCAACTAATTCACATGTCTTAGGAAAAATAGTTAATTTAGTTAATCATGTTAAATGTGTCAATTAGTTATATTATCATTCTAAAATTATCATTTTCTTATTTCAGTATCCACTTAATTGTTTTCACCCATGTTTGGAGAAAAAATAATTAAGTAAAAGTATATAAAAAAATAATTAAAACATCCAAAATTTTAAAAAAAGATCTTATAAAACAGAACAAACAAATTTCTTTAAAAGGTCTTGTAATTAGAGATAGAATAATTACAAACCAAAAATAGATTTAAGCCTAAGTACAATTTATATTATATATTAAACATAAAAAAAACTAATATTCCTAACTTTAAATTTACTTAAAAACCAAAAGTGTTCCCATGATAAACACTAAAAAAACAGGTAGTCCGAGAATACTTTTTAGTTGATTAATTTTTATATAAAAAATTATATTGATAGGACATGAAAATTAAACTCACATATATAAATTTCATGTCGTTAATAAACAATAAAAAAATATTTTTAAAAAATATTCCTTCATACTAAAATAAGTGTCATTTAAAAAAATCTAAAAAAAATATTATGTTAATTTGTTAATGTATAATATTAATTATTTTTTTCATTAATAATTAGGAGTACTCACAGGTTTGGATCAACCCGTGATCCAACCCAATCCAAATATATTGAGTTCAGTTTTTTAAGTATTTGAGTCTAATCTAACCAAATCATATACAAGTTGGATAATATGTTCTATTTATTTAACTCAATCCAATCTTACTCAACTCATATCATATAATTAAATTTATTATTATATAAATTAATTATTAAATACAAAACACATTATTTTTAGCTCAAATAATTTATTAAATCAAACCACCCATAATTTCTTTCCTTTTTTAAGTTGTTGTTTTTATCTAGATTTTGTTTATATTTTCTCATGTTAATAGAATACTTTATTTCAATATAAAATAAAAATGTCATATTATCATTAAAATTATTAATTCTTTAATCAAATATTGTCACAATTTGATCTTTTTTAGTATATTTAGTCATTGTATACTTACAAAACTTTAGGCATAAACAAATTATTATTTTTAAAAAGTTTAGTTTTTATAAAATAAAAAGTATTTTAAAATATTGAGACCCAAATAACTTAAAACGACCCAACTCGTTTAAGATAGAGTTGGATTGGATCAGGTATGTAAAAAAAATTAGACAAACTCAACTTAACCCAAAAAAATTAGATCAGGTTAGGTAATAGGCTTAGCAACTCAATCCAACCCATGAATATCTTAACTCAACCCATGAATGTCTTTAATGAGTTAGGATAATATTACTCTCTTTTATTTATTTAATAAGGTTAACTTATACAAAATATTTATTTATTAATTTTTTTTAATTTGTGTAAAATAACTTAAAATAATATTTATTTTGGAAAAAAACAAATAAAAACATTAGAAAGCAAATGCTAACCAACATCTCTAACACATTGATTAAGAAACTAAAAGAAAAAAATACTTTTATTGAAATTTGCAATATTGTTACTCAATTTTTTTTATATTCTCATTTGATTTACACAATAATTTTTTAAAAAAATTTCTTAAAGAAATTTCTTAATTAATATCTGAAGAATACTAATTAGCAAGAAAAAAAGAAGAAAAATTAAAATTAAAAATATTAATAAAAGAAAGTATATAAGAAAAATAATTTTTTGAGTTAATATTTTTATAAATTTTTTAATAATAGACTATATCTCTAATTTTATCCATAAAATTAATAATAAATAATTTTAAATTTTATTATTTATTAGAAATTAAATATATAAATAGCTATGTTAAAAAGATTCAACCCGTTTAATACAATCCTTAATCCATCCACTAAAATAATTATTTATTAAAAAATAAATATATATAACTAATTAAAAAAGAATAAATTATAATAATCACTCGTGTGATTTGCTTTTATTATACTGACTATATTTACTTCTTTGAAACTTACAACTTACAAGAAACATCCTAATTGTTGATTTTTCATTTCACTAGCTGCCATTTGATGTTTTAGATGTGAGAAATATTAGTTTGAGAGTATGACACCAGGAGTATATCATTTTTAATAAATTTTTTTGTCTAAAATGTCTTTATTCATTCCTTTCAATTTCACAATTTTTTTATGTTAAAATGGTTATCAATAAGTAAATGTGTATAAAATAGTTCACGTTAAATTTCAACAAGTTGAATCAATATTTAAAATTTAATTAAATAAATTAAAAAAATTATATATAATTGAATATTAAAATGATTATGGATAAAAAAATTTATGTTACTATTTGATTATTATTTTATTTTACCTTTATTTTTTATGAATAAATATTTTTTTATTATTAAATTTAATAACAAAAGTTTCACAAAATTAATAAATGAGATTAAAAACAATAAAAGTAATAAAAGCAAACGACATCAGTAATTATTGTAATTAACTCGAAAAAAAATGGACCTCCCTTTAACACAATCCTGATCCGTCTCTACTACGTGAGAAACATTTGTATGTCTATGTCCATTGGTATTACTAAATACCAACAACATGTATCTATGACAGGCGTGAGAGACGTGTGAGTTCAGAGTCCCAAGGAAGTGCCACGCGTCCCACTGGATTTGTCTTGTTGTGTGAAAGAATGTCAGTACCTTTCTCAAAGGCCTTACTTTTTTGGGTCAATTATGGGGAGACAGGGTAGACGTAATCTCCCTATCTCACTCTAAGCGCACAACCATCGACCAACGTTCCAATTTTGCATTGCATTTCTCAAACAAAGTGCACTAAGCTGTAAACTACACCAGTTTCACAACCCATCAAGATTAAATTTTAGATAAATAATCATTTTTTTAATATATAAAACATTGATAAATTTATTTTTTTAAAAGATAAAAATTTAAATTTTAATCCTCAAAAATAAAAATAAAAATTATAATAAATTTATTGATCCATTAATTTCCGTTTATTATTATTAATGAACTAACAAATCTGTAAACGAATTTATCAACTTTACACATTTAAGGACAAAAAATAATTATTTATTTAAAATATAATTTAATCTTCATCTTTTTTTCTTTTTTAATTATTATCAACATAACATTATAATAAATACTTAAAAACAAATAAACAATGAACAAATCATGCTTATTAATCAATAATAAACATAGTATTGATTAATATGCATAATTAGAAATTTTATATCAATAGATAAATTATGTTTATCAATCAATGTTAAGTTTATTATTATATTCATTTTAATTTATGTTTGTTTTCCTTTTTTTAAGTGGATATTATAATGTTATATTGTAAAGATTAAAAAGGAGAAAAAGATAAAAATTAAATTATATTTTAACTAAATAATCATTTTTGTCTATATATATATATATAGTGCCGACAAATTTATATCTAAATAATGAATATGTTGCATAAATTATTTCATTAATTATAACAAAAAAAAGTTAACATCAATAAATCATACTTTTTAATTTGAGGGACTAAAATTTAAATTTTATTTTTTGGAAGATAAATTTATCAACACTCAATCTATTTAGGATTCAAAATGACAATTTGTCCTTAAATTTTATTTCTCTCTAGTTTCGTTTTTGTCGGAGAAATCAATACGGTTTCTTTCCTTATTATAAAAGATATCTAAAACATGGATTAAGGAAGAGATTTCATGTGCAGATTAAATATGTGAACATGTTTCGTGAATCAAATAAAGACAATAAAATAATATTCTCTTAACTTTGAATCGTATCGTTTTTATTAAATATGTGAATAAATTATCATTTCAGTTTTTATAATTCTGATATATTTTCATAGTATTTGATGAAATTAGAAACTGTCAAATAAATTCTTAAAATTAAAATTTCCTTGAAGAAAGATATTCCACC